>NC_077227.1:749286156-749375407 GCF_027887165.1 Monodelphis domestica | reverse complement strand
AACTGAGGCAAACAAGGTTCAGTGATTAGCCCAAGTTTACACAGCTAGTAAGCATCTAAGGAAAGATTTGAACCCAGGAAACAAGTCTTCCTGCCTTCAGGCCTGATGTTCTTTCTGTTGCACCACCCAGATGCCCTGATGGGGGGGGGGTAGAGCAAGGCTAATGGAAAACATGCCAGGCATGGGCTTAGAGGGCTTGGGTTTGAATCCCAATTTTTATCCTGTGAGATTTAGGAAAAGTAGTTTCCCCAAGCTGGATCTCAGCTTCCTCATCTCTTAAGTGGTGATCACAGGAAGAGAGAGTCATGGATTTGGAGCTAAAAGGAAACTCAGAAGCTTTCTAGTGCAATCCAATCATTCTACAGATGAGAAGACTGAGGCCCTATAAGATGTGAAGTAATTGCTTTGGGTCATACAGATAATTCAATTCAAATATTTATTAAACACTTATGGGCCAGGCATTGTGCTAAGAGCTAAGGATTCAAATAAGGAAAGAAGAGAGTTCCTGTTCTTAAGAGGCTTTCAATCAAACAGGGGAAGACAGCTAGAATGTGGGAGATGGCACGAGGGGGTATGCATCATGGGAGCATCATGTTCCCCGGAGTGTAAATCAAGCAGAGCTGCTGATGAGAATGGAGAGCTGACTAGTCCATATCCCAGCTCTGTATAAAGGAAGGCTTTGGGAGGAATTTAGTGATCCATCCTCCAGTCCTCCAGTCGGAGGGGAGATGGGGCTGAGGGCGATGGGAAGGGCTTGAGTATCCAAAGCTGAATCAGTCAGCATTACTGGGGTCTACGGGGTGTTGAGTATCAGAGAAGACTGGTACCTCTGGTACTGAGCTCATTTCAGGGATGCTCATCCTCCTTTGGTGTCCACCTGGCACCCAGCTCTCACCTATGGCTCCAAGATGCTGTAGCATGTGCAGCAATTACACTGCATGTACAGAAACCAACAAGAAGTTTCAACGGCTGAGATGGCGATACAGCAAGGCACTGTGGAGTGCTCAGGGCATGTTGGAGCACAAAGGACAACACGGCCATCCAATGCAGCTGAGGAAGTCTCCAGGTGTAACGACTTTTCGTGTCACTGGACCCAGGCTTCCAACGCCGAGAGAGCGGGACTGTCTCTGTGCAATGACTTTTCCACTTAAATCTCCTTCACGCACAAGTGCCTTTGTGCACAAAAACGCACAAAGACAATCGTCATCCTCAGTTACCGAGAGACTACTACCATACTATACAGAATACCATCTTGGTAGATGGACTAAAGCAGTTTGAGGGCAACCAACAGGCCTCAAAGATGACTACCCCAAGCTTGTGAACACTTCCCCTGGCAGAATGGGTGGATGAGAGTCATTTGTTCTAAGGGCCACGAAGGCAGCAGAAGCAGGTGCTGTGGAGGACTTGGAGCTTGGCCAAGCAGTGAAGATGCCAAGGTCATCCACTGCATCCTGGACCATGACCAGCAGCCTGCCTTTTGTCCTGCCACTGAACTTAGATGATTCTGGAAGAAAGGATGAGGCTGTTGACCACAGCTGTGCCCCACTTCAATTCCATCCACGCATGAGTCAAAAGCTATCAGGGAACAACAAGCTGGTAACCAGTCAGCAAGATGGCGAGATTTTAGGGGATCATCTGACCCTGGGAGGGGTGAGACCAAATGGCGCACAGACAGTAAGTGGACAGCTGGAGGTGTAGAGGGACGTTGGATGAGACAGTCTCTATATACCCTTCCATGTTCATTGGACACCAAGCGTGTTATTCCTAGTCACGTGGCTGAGGCAACACAGTGGTTTGATGGAGAGAAGCTTAACTTAAAGCGACAAAGAGATGAGTTTGAGTTTTGCCGTAGGTATTTCCTAGCTGTTGTTAAGGATTAAAACTCCCCAGAGACTATGTAGTAATTTTTAATTACTTCTGAAATAGGAAAAAGCGGCTCAGAGAAAGAAAAGGCACCCAGCCACCTGGCCGGCTCTCCCCTTTGGGCACCTTCTTTCCTAGGCTAGCCTGGACTTGCCGCTCACCTTGATTCTCCATTTACTGGTGCTACTTGACCAGAGAGACCCCGAGAGCTTCCTTGATCTGTAGCTCTAGCCCTGTGACATCACTTTTTCTGGGTCTCTCTGAGGGGCCCGACTTGATGTCAATCTGGGTCAGAGGCTGATCTTCTGGATGCCAGGAGTGACATGAACCAAGAGGCAAGCATCTCCCGAGATGCCAGGGAGCCACGAGGTGTCTGGCTTCCTTCCAGATGAGCGTGCATCCCTCTTATCCAGATAAGCTTGGACCTTGGTTTTAAACCCATTGGAGGGTTGGGGTGAAACCAAAATGGATTTTCAAAATGAACAGATTTGTCTTCAATTCTCAAACTGTGTGATCTTGGGAAAGCCATTTAGGCTCCCTGAGACTTAGTTTCTACCTCTGTGAAATGGGGATGATAATAACAACATCTGCTCCATAGGGTCATTTTAAGTGTCAAATGAGGTTGTGGACAGAAAGGGCTTCGCGACTTGATCCAGACAACTGTGAGGAGACTCTGTTAGAAGCTAAGTTCACCGAGAGTAGCCCATTCTCCTCACTTTGACTAGAAATCAGAAATGGGGAGTCGTTATTGGTGATGATGATGGTGGTGGTGGTGGTGGCAGCTAGGTGTTTCCCTGGAGAGGACACTAGACCTAGAATTGGGAAGATGAGTTCGAATCCTGCCTCCTCCACTTACTGTGACCTGGCAGCCTTAGTTTCCACATCGATCAATGGGGAGTCCAAGAGGACGTGCAATCAATGAATGCACTTTGCAAATACTGAAGTGCTATATAAGTGCTATTATTCTTGCTGCTATTATTATTATTATTATTATTATTATTATTATTATTATTATTTCTGGTCTTGACTCTGGGAAAGCACCCTCTTCCCTATCCTGGGGATGCCTTGGCACAGATCTTGCCACTAATGACAATGGATGAGCCAGGTGCCGCCCCGTCTCATGAGGCGCTTGGCTGGAGCTGAGGGAAATCTGCATTGACAGGTATTCAAGAGCTGAAGTTGGGGAGGGGGTGCTGCTGAAAAGGGAAGAGCCTGGCAGAAAGCCGCGCGTGCCCGACATCGGGCATTAGCATTCCGAGCGCGTACTGATCCTGCAGCAAAATCACCAAGCTGTAGTTTCCACTTGAACTTCTGTCTGCTGCCTTTTCAAACTCAATCTGCTTTGGGGCTAATTGTTTTTGATTACTGCACTCATTTGGGCAGTCCATCACTGGGGCCTCGAAGGACGCTTCAGACGAGGCCACAGGGGAGGCGGTGCAGTTGGTCGGATGCTTTTAGAAGTCTCACTCAGTAAGGGTCTCTGGCACTGCTGCCGAGCCCACGGGTGATGGGTGACTCCCACCCTGGACGTGACGGGTGGGAGGGAATCGTACCCCGGTTATGTTCCTTTCCCCCTTCCTTTGGTATTCTGGTTTCCTTTTACACAATTACTTAGTGAGTGCCAAGGGAGTTTGAATGTTTCGATTCAACATAATGCATTTTAATTGGTTTATTTTTGTTTTGGACCAGACCTGTAATTATATCGGGGGAAGGAATGCCCAATGAGGAAATTCTCTTGCCTAATGCAAATTGACATTTGTTCTGAGATTTATTGTTTTAGAACAGTAGCTGAGGGCTTATGGGATATACCTGGGGTCTCACAGACGTTTGTCTGAGGTGAGACTCGAACCCAAGTTACCCTCCTATTAACGTCCTCCAGACAGTATTTATTTTGATTACATCCATTTATCAATTACCTGCTACATGGCATAGAGCAGTGGAAAATGTTCTAGATGGAGATAAACGGGTTACAGAATTAGTGCTGGAAGGGACTTTAGAGATAGTTTAGTCCACTCTTTTTCATGTTACATAGGAGGGGGAATTAACTTTCTTATGGTCGCACAGGTGGGATTTGAATCCAGGCCCTTTGACTCTTGAGCCATTGCATGCTTTATTTCCCTCTTTTTACTTTCTCTCCAATTTTCACTTCTTGTTCTGTGAACCCTATTCCAACCAATACCACCATTGCTCCCAGAAAGGGGAAGACTCCATTGCTCTATGGATCTGCTGCTCCCCATCACTGGTCACCCACATGGCCATGGATTCAGATCTTGAAAGAACCTAAGAAAGACATCATTTGATTCAATGCTTTCCTTGTGTGATTGAGAGAACTGAGGCCTGGTGAGAAACAAGGATCATAGATTTAGAGCTGAACAGGTAGGTGTCAGAGATCATCTAGCTCAGTCCTCTCATTTTTCAGAAGAAGAATCAAGACTCAGAGAATTAAAGAAATTTGGTCATGCTCCCCCATGTAGTGTCAGAGGTGGGATTTGAACCTGGTTCCTCTGACTCTAGCAGCAGTATTTTCCCACCATTTCCCACTGCTTCCCTTCACTTCCAGCTTGGTTTTTTCTGAGGATTGATAGGAACAACAATTTTGAATGACTTGAAGGTCAATGAAATTAATGGCAACATGAGGCCAATCCATCCCATCTTGGGAGAGCAGCAAGAAGGCAACCTGAGTGTTCATACCCACAAATCAAAGAGGTTTTGGTGGAAGAACTGAACTCTGTGAAAAGACCATGTGCTGCCCAAGGGGAGTGCCCTGGGCATTAGCAAAGGCTTGGTTTAATCACTGTTCAGGAAGAGAACGTGAGAAATGGAGTTGGAGAAGATGCTGTTTGGATTCTTCACATACGATCTGACAATGACCCGCCACTATTCCTGAGTCTGGGGGAGTCCTTGAGGGATGCTGAGTGAATCAGGCCTCTTGGTGGAGTGATATAAGGGCAAAAATCCCCCATCAGATCTGAAATCCAGTCTTGAAATCAGGTTTTATTATATGATTTTAAGGGAGTCAATTTGAAAGAAAGATTAATAATGAGGAAAGGATATTCCAGACTGAAGCAACCTAGCCCTGAACAAAGGGTATGTAGGTGATCTGGTGGATAGTGTGCTGGGTCTGGAGTCTGGAAGACTCATCTTCCCAAGTTCAGATCTTGCCTCAGACACTTAGTAGCTATGTGACCCTGGACAAGTCATTTTACCCTGTTTGCCTCACTTTTGTCATCTGTAAAATAAGCTAGAGAAGAAAATAAGCAAAAACTACTCCAATATCTTTACCAAGAAAACACCAATTGGGGCCACAGAGATTCAGAGATGACTCTATGACAACAGAACCCCCAACTATTTAACAAAGAACTGAAAATTCAAAATAAAATAAAATAAAACAAAAATGATGTTGACAGCAACTACAATAACTTCATCCAGAAGTTTAATTGATAGAAATTAATTGCCACAAGGACAACGACAGAATTCAGGAAGCACCTGAGTCAGCAAACATCCAGTTTACTTGTTAAATGGAGAGAGATGGCTGCCAAAGGCATCACTGGGTTAGAATATCAAATTGCTTAGAAAATCTTCTGAAGAAGGATGATGGATGGTTATGAACCAGATTATTCTATAAACAGAAAGAAGCAGTGGAGGGGCAAGCAGCTTAAGGAAACCTTGATAAGCTATTCCCAGAATCAAGGCCGAGGACGTTTACATATGAAAATAGAAGGAGGAATACACATGGAAGAAAAATGGAAAAGATTTGCAAAAAGCATTTTAATAATTTTTTTCCATCATGGAGGATGGGTGGGAACCCCCACACTTCAGCACTAGCAGCAGCATCCTTGAGATGCTTATGGAGAAAAGAGAGGTGGCACCAAAGGGAAGAAAGCCAGGAATAGATTGGGGCAGTTCTTTGTAGGGGAGACCTATCCCTGCAGGGATATTTGGAGGAGGGGAAATAACGGAGACAGCATGGTGAAAATCTCAGACTGTAATTGTGAGAAAAGGTGACTGAATGAACACCATTAACTACTGCCCTCTGTGGCTGCACTCCCATAAATTCAAAATCTTTATCAGGGTCACCTAGACGAGAATCAATGATATTCCTAATGAAGGCATTTATAGGCAATAATTACCCCTTCAGAATAATCAGTATCCAGCAATGGACCATGACTTTACCATTTCACAGCTCCCTGAAAAGTATGGACTTGGATTATTACTGACTGATTATTCAAAAGCACTAGTTTCTGAATCACTACCTTTAGGCAGCTAGCTGGACCAATGGATAGAGTTTTGGATGTGGATTCAGGAAGATCTGAGTTCAAAAGAGACTTCAGTCACTGGGAAAAATCACTTAAGCTGTATGCCTCAGTTTCTTTATCTGTAATATGGGGATAATAGCATCTAAGGCTGTTGTAGGGATAAAATGAGCTAATATAAACCTTAAGATGCTATGCAAGTATTAAGTTGTTTATTAATAAGGTAGTGTTCACCTCTGGAGATGATCCAAGCTTTCTGGAGAGCTATAACAACAGAAATAGCTGTTTAAGGAATCGCCGCAAAAATCAGGCAGGTCATAAAACAGGGAGGTGACTTTCATTTATTTATTATTTATTTAGAAAACAAATTTCCACATGAGTTTCCCAAAGGGATATGATCCAGGTTGTCTCCCTCCTCCCAGAGCTGACAAGCAATTTGATCTGGGTTATACATGCAGTATCGGGGAGATGCCTTTTGATGAAGGTGTTCATGGTTGTGCTGAGATGATTAAGAGGATCGAGGCTGCAGAAACTGTCCGGGTATGGAGGTGGTGATGTCATGGAGATGCTTCTGTTTGCTCATTTCACCAGGCTCCAGGATAGTGATGAGTCTACTGGAACAGATCTAGAATGGCAAAGAGGTTTGGTCCTGCTCACATGTTAGCATTCTGAAAAGACACCATATAGAATAAGATATATACCAGAGGGGAAGCTGGGTGGTTCAGTGGATTGAGAGCCAAGCCTGGAGATGAGAGGTTCTGGGTTCAAATAGGAACTCAGACACTTCCCAGCTGTGTGACCCTGGGCAAGTCACATAACCCTGATTGCTTAAGTCTTCTTGTTCTTCTGTCTTAGAATTGACAGTAAAACCGAAGGAAAAGGTTAAAAAAACAAAACAAAACATAACTTTTATTTTAAAATGTAGAAAGGGAGCAGTTGGGTAGCTCAGTGGATCAGTGGATTGAGAGCCAAGTCTGGAGATGAGAGGTTCTGGGTTCAAATATGAACTCAGACACTTCCCAGCTGTGTGACCCTGGGCAAGTCACTTCACCCTGATTGCTTAAGTCTTCTTGTTCTTCTGTCTTAGAATTGACAGTAAAACCGAAGGAAAAGGTTAAAAAAACAAAACAAAACATAACTTTTATTTTAAAATGTAGAAAGGGAGCAGTTGGGTAGCTCAGTGGATCAGTGGATTGAGAGCCAAGTCTGGAGATGAGAGGTTCTGGGTTCAAATATGAACTCAGACACTTCCCAGCTGTGTGACCCTGGGCAAGTCACATAACCCTGATTGCTTAAGTCTTCTTGTTCTTCTGTCTTAGAATTGACAGTAAAACCGAAGGAAAAGGTTAAAAAAACAAAACAAAACATAACTTTTATTTTAAAATGTAGAAAGGGAGCAGTTGGGTAGCTCAGTGGATCAGTGGATTGAGAGCCAAGTCTGGAGATGAGAGGTTCTGGGTTCAAATATGAACTCAGACACTTCCCAGCTGTGTGACCCTGGGCAAGTCACTTCACCCTGATTGCTTAAGTCTTCTTGTTCTTCTGTCTTAGAATTGACAGTAAAACAGAAGGAAAAGGTTAAAAAAACAAAACAAAACATAACTTTTATTTTAAAATGTAGAAAGGGAGCAGTTGGGTAGCTCAGTGGATCAGTGGATTGAGAGCCAAGTCTGGAGATGAGAGGTTCTGGGTTCAAATATGAACTCAGACACTTCCCAGCTGTGTGACCCTGGGCAAGTCACTTGACCCCCATTTCCTGCCTTGGAACCAATACACAGTATTGATTCCAAGATGGAAAGTAAGGGTTTAAAAAATATATCTTCAAATCTAGCCTTAGACACTTCCCATCTATGTGACCCTGGGCAAGTCACTTGACCCCCATTGCCTAGCTCTTACTGCTCTTCTGCCTTAGAACCAAAACCCAGAATGGATTCTAATATGGAATTTGAGTTTTTTTTTTTAAAGACAGAAGGTAAGGTTTAAACAAATATACAAAGTTGAAACAGACAGTCCAGAAAGACCGTGAGCTGGACCCAGAATGGACAGGGAGGAAGTTGGAATAATCTTAGAAACTGAAAAGCCTTTTTACTGACCTCAAGCTTCCCATGAAAGCAAAGACCTGTCTTTTCCGTACTCCGATTTCTCTAGTGTGACTATATTGACAGGCCAATTTAGCAAACATTTATTAAACGCTTCCTGTATTCCAGGCATGTTGGCAAAGGGGATAGAAAGAACAGTGTAGACGAGGGTCCTCAAACTACAGCCCATGGGCCACATGCAGCCCCCTGAGACTGTGTATCCAGCCCCCACCTCACTTCCGGAAGGGGCACCTCCTTCATTGGTGACCAGTGAGAGGAGCACTGTATGTGGCAGCATTGCTCACATGCTGTACTACTTCCGGTGACATCATCCTTTGTGTGGCGCCTTGTTCTGAGAGTAACTGAAGGAGAACGAGGTGTTGCACAAAGGATTCTGTGGCTGCACAATGGAAGAGGCTTGGTCTTCCTGACTTCCCAGCAAGGACGTTCTCCATTTTGGTCCCCCTCTCAATAGCTGTCATGTATGTGGTATTACACGGAAGGCAAAGCACCTGACGTCTAGATGATCTCATTGGAACCTCCCCCGCTGCAGGGTGGGGGCGATTATTAGTCCATCCTTCAGCTGAAGAAGCTGATGCTGAGAGGGCTTCAAATGGCTGAGGCAGGCCTCCGACTTCTATCCCCCGTGCCTCCTAGCAGCCTGCGGAACAAGGAAAGCTCATGAACTGATGACCTCGAGCTCTTCCTGGAGTCTCTGTGCCTTCGTCCCATTCCCCGGGAGGCCAGGGAGCTCTCTATCAATGGAGAGCTTCCAACGGAGGCTGGATGAACAAATTGTAGATGTCACTGTTTCTTTCAGCCTTTTTTCAGTCATGTCTGATTCTCCCTGATCCTTTGTGGGGTTTTCTTGGCAAAGATACTGGAGGGGTTTGCCATTCCCTTCTCAAACTCCTTTTCTAGAGGAGGAAACTGAGGCAAACAGGGTTCAATGATATGCTCATAGTCACCCAGCTAGTAAATGTTTGGGGCCAGATCTGAACAGAGGAAGATGAGTTTTCCTGACTCCAGGTCCAGGATGCCATCCACTCTGCCACCTAGCTGCTTGAACTGTTATCTCTATTTTACAGATGGGGAAACTGAGACAAACAGATGTTAGGTGACTTGCCCAGGGTCTCACAGCTGCCAACTCAGGGGGCTAAGTCTTCCTGATTCCAGGCCTGACACTGTCTTCTGTGCCACATGTTTTCCAAGAGATGTTGTTGAGGTTAATAAGGATGGGACTTCCTCTGTGGGGAAGCGAAGGGACTAGTTACAAATAAATATGCCAACGATCCCAATGAAGGCAGCAGAGTGTGCATCTGCTAATGGCAAGCAATTGCCTAGGTTCAATGAGATGGATTTCGGGCTGTACATTGGCAGAGCTGTCTCCCTTCTGGAATCAATAACCCCAGAGATCATTCTTCATGTAGCCTCATAAAATCACTAAAGGTCAGAGCTGAGTGAGAACATCGATGGCACAGTTCTACAAATCTAATAAAAGGAAATAGTTAGAAAAATGCTCCTAATGTTCCCTGTTATTAAAACCAGATCTGTCTTGCAAATTCCTTTGTGTCTGACTCCTGTGGATATACTCAGACTTCCTGAGGCTTTGGGCTTCCGAGGGCCATTTTGGGATGCAGAGTCCAAGACTCGTTCATCTTGGAGTTGGAAGGGATCTTGAAAGGGAGCCAGGGTGGTGTGGTGGCAAGACACTGGCTCTCAAGTCAGCACCTGGGCCCACATCCTGCCTCTTCCATTTATTGCCTGCATGACCCTGGATGAGTCATTTTACTTCCTTGGAACTCAGATTACTCTTCTGTAAAATGAGAATGTTGGACCCGATCTCTTCTGAGAGCCTTCCAGCTTCAGATCTATGATCCCATGCAGCTAGAATCTCCTCTCTGGTTTCTCTAACAAATGGTTTTTCCATTTCTCCTGGAAGGTCACTTATCTTACTGATTCCCAGGGCAGCCAATTCTATTGTTGTGTGGCCTGGGTTGATAAAAAGTTAATCACTTAAAAAAAATGAAATGGATCTTTTTGCAAGTTCTAGTGCCTGGTTTTGATTTGGCTTCCTGGAGACAAATAGTCAATCTCTTCTCTATGCAATACCTTTAAATCTCAGAAGAGAAATATCTTGTTTGGGCTCATCATCCTCAATTCCTTTAGTTGTTTCCCATAAGGCTTGGCTTTGGGTCTTCCTACCATATTGGTATGGTGGTTGGGTTCCTTTTCTGGAGACTGGGTTAAGGAGGAGTGGAAAACCTTCAGGGATGATTCTCTTAGCATTAGGTGGTACTCTAGGGTCTCCCTAGTCCAATATTTATCAGAACAAGCTTCCTCTTTGCATCATATCTAGAGTGGCCATCTAGACTCTGTTTAGAGACTTTCAATGAGGGGGAACTCATCACTTATTCTTTCTTTTTAATAGGCAATCAAGGTTAAGTGACTTGCCTAGGGTCACACAACTAGGAAGTATCTAAGGTCAGATTTAAACCCAGGACCTCTTGACTCCAGGACTGGCTCTCTGTCTGTCAACTGTGTTACCTATCTGCTCAACTCTCATTACTTCTTCTTCTCCCCCACCCCCACCCCTTACTTTCTGTTTTAGAAGCAAAATCATTTATCAGTTCCAACACAGAGGAATGGTAAGGGCAATGTGATGGGGGTTAACTGACTTTTCCAGGGTCACAAAGCTAGGAAGTGTCTGAGGCCATATTTGAACCCAAGACTTTCCCTCTCCTGACTCTCAAGCCACTGAGTCACTAGCTGCATCTGGAATGCGATACTTCTTAAAGTAGCCTATTTCAAATTTAGATAACTCTAAGGGTGAGAGAAATTGTCCTAATATTGAGTTTGCATTTTATTCTTTGCAGTTTCTTCTGATTGATTCTGGTTCTTCCCTCTCAGATCAAACAGGACAGATCTAATTCCTCTTGGTCATGGCAGGCCTTTGAAAACTAGAAGTCTGTCAACATGTTTCTGTTCAGTTTTTTCAGTCTTGTCTGACTCTTCATGACCCCATTTGGGGTTTTCTTGGCAAAGATACTGGAGGAATTTGCCATTTCCTTTTCCAATTTGTTTGACAGATGAGGAAACTGAGGCAAATAAGGTTAAGTGATTTGCCAGGGGGTCACACAGCTGGTAAGAGGCCAGATTTGAACATGGAAAGATGAGTCTTCTTGACTCCAGGCCTTGCACTCTATGCCCTATGGACCCATTGGGCTGCCTTATCATAGTTCTACTCTAAGTTTTAATTTCTGCAGCTTAAACATCCTTCCTTCCTTCAATGAGTTCCCACATGGTTTGAATCAGAGACCTCTTGTCTTTCTTGGTTGTCCTTCTCTGAACACTCTCTTGTCTCTTAAAGCCCTTCCTAACATGTGGCAGCACCCTGGAATTAACACAGTACCCTGGAGGTGAGTCATCCAGAGTTTGGGGTAGGACTGTCACCTCCCTAGGCTTGGCCACCATCTTTCTCCTAATGGTGGTTATATTGTTATAGTTTTTTAACCCCCCTGAGATCTGTTGGGAGACCAGTCTCCCCAATGGATCCTGCAAACACAACCAAACTTATAACTTCAACTAAAGATACAGACAATATAGCAGTTCCCAAGGGGGGTAATTACAACAACTTGGGGACAAAAGGAAGCAAATGAGAAAAAGAATAAAACCAATTAGGGAGCAGTCCCCTTTGGCATAACAGTGTACATACAAAACAAATGCATTCAACTCTGCAAAGTTTAATCCAGCACATCCAAAAGTTCACTCAGGATCTTCTGGAGCATTATGTGGTCTCTGCAGGCATCTTCATGGCATCTTCTGCAAGTAATTCACTTTCTGGATTCTGGGAGGTAGCAAGTTTCTTACCCTAAAATTACTTTCAAAAGAACTTAAACATTCCCCTCTGAGGAGGATATTGACAAACATAGAAATCACACAGGGATACATGGCTGAGGCATGAGGTATATGAATCACTTGCCAAAAAAATCAAAAACTCACAAAATTCCAAATAAAAGAGAAAAAAGTAACCAGTGGATGAAATATAAAATATCTAAATGTTATATGAAAAATCTTAAGTAAGAAAAAATAAAATTATAACAGGTCCTTGAATCAGGGCCCGATGAAAGTGATTTATGTTCGATAAGCCTGTAATCATGCACTTACCCATTCATCAGCCAGGACTACAGTAAATTGCCACAGTACGAAAGACAGAAAAGGGACTAGATTTTTGAAACAGATGGTCTGATTTTTCCTTATCTCTCAGGAATAGGGGATCCAGAACAGCCAATGTTGGGTACTTGATAGAAAGTGTTGTATAAGGAGTGTGGTACAAGGAGTCCTGTGTCTAACATATGCCAAACAGCCACAACCTCAAATCTCACACAAGGTTCAAGTCCTTTTGTATTGGTGCAGCAATCTCATCAAACCGACCAGGATTGTTTTGTTTCTTTGACCTGTGTGCTCATTTGGCACTATTCAGGTTAAGTCCATGCTTCCTTGGCACTGGGCAGGTGAAGTCTATGCTCCTTTTTGATTCCTTTTCTTGGAATCAGACACAAGCAAAGTCCCATAATATTGAAACAACTAGTGGCAGTTACCACAGTCTAAGGCTGTTGGGCACGCCTTTAGGGCTAATGGATATTCTAAACTTTACACTAGTGAAAAATAAAAAAAACTATCTTTTAATATTGGTGACATGCTTCAAGTACAAAAAAATGGGAGAAAGAAAAGGAAAACTCAAATATTATACTGCACATGCATGGAAAAACAAATAAAATGTTTTACAAATAAAATAAATTTATAGCTTACAACCAGTGACACATTGTGTCACTCAAGGAGAGGTAGAAGACAAAGGTTTCTTACTTCCCCAAAATGAGATCCATTTCTTTTTTAACTTAGCTATGATCCATGGGTGCAAATTATTTTTCACAAAATAACAAGTTTATAAAACAGTAGTACAATAGGTAATGCAAGCATTCAAAGAAAGTACCAAATTCTCAAAATTTACAAAAAGCCCATCAACTCATCTAAAGGTTAATAATACAAGTTTTTGTCCAACTAGTTTATGGACTTTTATAAAGGTATTTTCTCAGGTTCAAGTATAGGATGGTACAAATAAAGACTGTGCAACAGAATATATAGATGTGCATATATGTATGTATATATATATATACACAATAGTATAAAAACAATAGCTGAAATGACATAACAGCAATATATATACTTAAGAACAAAATTAAATCTCAAAGCAAACAATCAGTAAAATAAAATACTATATAGTTATTCATCATCTATAGAAGGTATTCTCTTTGGAGCAATGAATCCAAGAGTCCTTTTCTTCAATTTTAATGGCTGTTAGAGTAGTTAACAGGATTTGGAATGGATCATCATAGGCAGGTTGAGTTGCCCCAGTATGCCAGAAGTTCTTTATGTAAACTTTGTTACCTGGGTGCAAGTTGTGGAGTGAGAAATCTATAGGACCTGCTTGTATAGCAGCTCCAGATTCATGGAGTTCTTGCAATTTGGTCTGTAAATCCCATGTATATGAAGCAATAGAAGTATCTCTCCCTAGTGTAATGGATGAGATAATGGCGCCACCCACCACAATTACTTTGAGACTAGAGAGTGAGAGAGGTGGGATGGAGCCAAAAGATGGCGAGGGGGGGATAGATTGATCCTCCTCTCTCTTCCCCTAGTGAAGACAGCACCAATTGTCTTTTAGAGGGACAAGATATGCTCCTTCAGAGACTGAGTTAAATATAAAGTCAATGACTGAAGTTAACTCTCTCTCCTTGAGGGAAAAGTATAGCTTTCTTCCCCAAGCTTCAGTTCTCTTCCTGGATCTTATGAGGCAGGCAACTTAATCTAAAAGGAATAATTTTTTTATTCTAAAGGGATTCACAAGATAGGGAAAATAGAGTTGTTGAGTAAGAGAAATGGGAAATGGGGAATACCTAAGAACTAACAACTGACCCCCTCCCCAAATCCTGAGGGTTCAGTCTCTGCCTGACCCCCCTTTGGTCAATTGTGATCTTTGTCCTGACTTTTATCTACCCTAGTTGTAGCATGAAGTTCACAGGACAAGTTTAGGGGATAGAGAGAGAGAAGTCTTCTTTGGGTGAATGGCTTTATAATAAAGTCCAATCCACTCCTTTTATCTCTAGCTGAATCCAAGGGGTTTGGGTTCCCTTAAAGATGGTCACTCCTCAGAAGGTCTTCTGTCTCAGAGGTTTCTCTTAGACCAACCACTCTAGAGGAGTTCCCAAAAAGAAATGTGTTGATCTGGCAGTTTTCCCTCAGCTCTTCTGTGTTCCTTTTTTGTAATCTTCTGTCCTCCTTGCCCTTCCCGCCTTGAGTTGCTTTGTTTTGCATGCTGTATCTATTTTCCTCTCTTACACTAGTAATAATGTATATGTGGGGGAGAAAGGCTTAGCCTGTATAGGTGGATGTCCAAAAAGCATCTCAAAGGGTGAGATGTGTAGATTTCCTCTGTGCCTGATTCTAAGATAAAATAGGGCCAGAGGTAGAATTTCAGGCCATTTTAAATGAGTCTCAGTGCACAAATTTCCAATCATAGTTTTAAGTTCTTTATTCAATCTTTCAATGTGGCCTGAGATATGGGAATGGTATGGTATATGGAACGTAGGAGTTATCCCCGAACATGAATAAATTTGAGATAGGATCAAATCAGTAAAATGAACTCTTCTATCTGAATCAATGTATGCTGGCAGGCCAAAAAGAGGAATAATTTCTTTTAAAAGCACTTTGGCAACAAAAGCCTCTGTGGCTTGAGCAGTAGGAAATGTTTCAGGACATCTGGTCAGCTGATTTACTATTACCAGACAACATTTATACTGTCCAGCTTTTGTCAGTGATAAAGTCAATTTGCAGGTGTTCAAAAGTGTGAAAACTAGAGGATGTCTACCAAAAGCTTTACCCAGAAAGGCATGTTGGTTATATGCTTGGTAGGTAGAGCAGGCTGTACACACATTAGAGGCTATGGTATGTTTGCCAGGGGCTATCCATACTCTTTTAACAGAGCCCACAATACCCTGGGCACCAAAATGACCATTTTTATGAATAGATTGGCAAATTAGATGATAAAAACTTCTAAGGAGTAGGGGTTCTCCTTCAGATGATACCCATATTCCATTTATCAATTTGGTCTTAAATTTTTGCTTCAATTTTTCCACTTACTTTTCATTATAAGAAAGGGATAGATTTAAGGCATCAGTAGTTGTCAATGGTAAAATTAAATCAGGCCCTTCTAAGGCTGCTAGCTGTATAGCAGTATCTGCCTGGTTATTCCCCCTGGAAAAAGGGTCAGTGCCACATGTATGGGCAGAGCAATGAACTACAGCTAGGGCTTCAGGGAGCCAGACCAAAGCATACCATTTTTTAAAACACACTTTATTACATGCATTATGTTATCATTATTATTAATGTATATTATGTTAGCATTTTTACCTTCCAGATCACTTTGTTTTTTAGTTCATTCCAACTCTCTGGTTTTGTTTTTATTTTTACAAGACTCAATTCTGCTCATCTTATAATGGCAAAACAGATTTTTTTTTGAACACAAGGTTGAGACTTGATATTTATCCCTTCAAAATTTCCTCTTTTTTTGCTCTGTTTTTTTTATTATTTTAGTAACAAATTCCCACATAAATCTTCCAAAGTCATATGATCCATATACAATTTTCTCTTATTAAATCTGTCCCCATGTTCTAGTCTATCTGGATTATTTGGAAGTCTGACTATTAGTCATATGATCCATATACAATTTTCTCTTATTAAATCTGTCCCCATGTTCTAGTCTATCTGGATTATTTGGAAGTCTGACTATTATTGAGTGAGCCAGCTGCTTCTCTCAATGCCATGTTGTCAGCAAGTCTGATCAGTTCTACCACTAATTAAGAAAGAACAGAAAATATCAGTGATTTCATTTGTAATGGAAGTGGTTGGGGAATCTCAAATACAGCTTTGATGTTCAGGATCTGGAGTGGAATTCCCATCCCTTTCACATCTTGGGTTATGTCCATTGCCTTCCTTTGCTATGATTAGAATGATGTATTTAACTGTATGTACATGCTTTCAGTTTTATTTAGCAAGGGCCATTATGTATGTTATTAAAACTGGAGTTGCCAATTTTTCATTCTTTATTAGATTTTACCCATGTTTTCAAATGCTGGGCCTTTCTTTATCTAGGAATTGGAAAAAGAAGATTTCCCCCCCTTTCCTTTTAAATCTGCAGAGACCAGGATAATGAGATAACCTCCTGGGCAGCAGGAAGACTAAACTTTTGTTAAATTACCAGTGGGAGGATTGCCTCCAAACATTCCCTTTATTTTAACTCAAGTTTCATGGTATGGCTTTCCATAAATCCTCTCCTCAAGCCATATCTGTGTCATAGGTCTGTGTGTTCCTCCTGGTTTTATCCCCCATTGGCTAGGAAAGCTATCAGTTATGGGGCTTCTGAGAAGAGAATGCATGGGCAAGTCAAGGTTGATGTGGGCCAGGTCCATGGAAGTAGCAGAGTAGCAGAAGGATGTAGCTCCCAGAGGGACAAGTTAAAAATACTCACACACTGGTCATGGGCTCAAGAGACTGAACTTTGTTCTAGAATGATGAAATCTTAGAACAAACCTCAGAATTCGTCCCACCCAGTCCACAGCAGACCACAATCCCCTCTATAACTAATCTGACAAGAGACAATTCAGATTCTTCCTGGAAACCTTCCGTGATGGGGAATCCATCAGTTCCCAGGCCACCCTTTCTGCTTCGAGATATCTCTAGGAGTTAGGAAGTCTTGTTCTTCTTCTGGAACCCAAAATGATTTTCTTTGAAATTTTGCTATTCAGGTGCAGATTGGTAGCTCAGTGAATAGAGAAAAGGACTGAAGATGGGAGGTCCTGGTTTCAAATTTGGCCTTAGACACTTCCTAGCTACATGACCCCGGGCAAGTCATCTAACACTGATTGTCTAGCCCTTACCTCTCTTCTGCCTTAGAGATGATATGTAGTATTGATTCTAAGGCAAAAAAGTTTTTTTTTTAAAGAAAGAAGAAAAGAAATTCTCCTATTCATAGCTTCCAGTTGTATTCTCAGTGCTAATCCCAGGACACCTGGCACATAGTAGGTACTTAATACATATTTGTTCACTAACTGACTGACTTTTATTCTGAACAGAAGCAAACAAGCATTTTTATTAAGTGTCTACTCTAAACCAAAATCATGTGAGACTCCTCAAATACAGAGAAAGGTTTAACAGTCTCTGCTCTTGGGAAGTTTACATTCTAATGGGGGAGAAATATTCACCTACATTACCGTAATATAGTACCATACTATTATCATAATACATACAAAGCATATTTAAGAGCAATTTTTAGCTAAAAAATTAGATAATGCTTTATCTAGAAGGTGATGATTGATCTGAGTCTAGAAGAAAACCTGTAATTCTAAGAAATGGAGATGAACTGAGAGAGCATGCCCGGCATGGGGGTTAGCAAGTGGAAAAACTCAGAGAAAAAGGACTAGTAAGAGGTCTGGTGTGGTTGAATTGCTGGTTGGGTGGAGGGGAATATTATTTAATCAGGCAGGGGTGCAGCTACATGGCTCAGGGGACAGTGAGGTGGCTCTGTGGCTAGAAAGCCAGGCCTGGAGATGAGAGGTCCTGAGTATATGGTCCCAGATACTTCCTAGTTGTGTGACCCTGGACAAGTCACTTAACCCCCATTGCCTAGCCCTTACTGCTCTTCTGCCTTGGAATCAATACTCAGTATTGATCCTAAGTCAAAAAGAGGGTGAATCTATATCTATTTCTATATCTATGTCTATATCTATCTATATCTATCTATATCTATATCTATATCTACATCTACATCTATATCTATCTATATCTATATCTATATCTATATCTATATCTATATCTATATCTATATCTATATCTATATCTATATCTACTTAATCTGGCAGGAAAGGTACAATGAGGCTAAGTAATGAAGGAATTTTCAAGTCAAAATGAGATATTTCTATCTGAACCACTTTGAGCAGGGGAGGCAGGATGTGTGAGCTATGTAGTCAGACTTGAAGTAAAGGAACATGATGTTGGCAGTTGAATGGAAGATGGACTGGTGAGGGGAGAGACTCCTCATTTCCCTATTCCTCTGAAAGGTACTACCATTTTCCCAAGTCACCCAGGTTCGCTAACTATCCAGGTGTCATCCCTAGCTCTGCACTCTCTCACTATCCTTATTCAATTGGTTCCCAAGTCTGTCATTTCTACCTTAAAAACAACTGTTATATATACCCCCTTCTCTTCTGTGACACTGGCACCGCCATGTTGGAGGCTTTAGTCTCAGTTCTTTCTCTCTTAGTCAACTGACTCATCCTGTATAATTCTTGTTTGTATATAGATGTTTTCATGTTTTCTCCCCCATTAGACTATCAGATTCTTGAAAATTGGGGCTCTTCCCCCATTTTTGTATCCCCATCCTTAGACTAGTGTCTGGCATATAGCAGGTACTTGATGAAAACTTAGTGACTTGACAAATAAGGAAAGCCAATTAAAAGAGCATTTCCCCCTTTGATCCAACAATACCACTACTAGGGCTGTATCCCAAAGAGATAAAAAAATACAGAAAAGGACCTACTTGTACCCAAATATTTATAGCTGCTTTTTTTGCTTTGGTGAAGATTTGGACATTGAGAGGATGTCCATCAGTTGGGGACTGGCTGAACAAGTTGTGGTCTACGATGGTGACGGAATCTTATCGTGTTGTAAGAAATGATGAACAGGATGATTTCAGAAAGAGCTGGGAAGACCTTCTAGAACTGATGCAGAGTGAAATAAGCAGAACCAGGAGAACGTTGTACCCAATAACAGCAATATTGCACAAAGATCAGCTGTGAAAGACTTCACTACTCTCAGCAATGCAATGATCTCGGATAATTCCGAAGGACTCATGACAAAGAATATTATTCACCTCTAGAGAAAGAACTGGTGGAGTCAGAATGCAAATCAAAGCAAACTATCTTTGAATTTATTTGTGTTTTTATTTTGGGGTTTTGGTTTTATATGAGTATTCTCTTATATCATTGGCCAATAGGGAAATATGTTTTGCATGATGATACATGTATAACCTGGGAAAAACACCATTGCAGTAGTCCAGATGAGAGAAGATAAAGGTCTGAGCTAGGATAGTAGCTGTGGAAAAGGAGAGAAAACAACATATAGGAAACATTTTAGGGATAAAAATACTATGAACTGTCAATTGATTGACTATGAAAAATAAGGAGTCGGTCTAATATCTCTTCCACATGACTGTGTGTCAAACATTCAAAGACAGAACTAACTCTCCCCCCTAAAAAATAATGTTGTGTACAACTATTCACACCAGTGTGAATACCTTCAAATACTTCACCACAGTAGTGATGACTGAGGTTTTATTATCCAGAAAATTGATAAGATGGGTGTAAATTTGCAGGGAGAGACCATGGCTAGAAAGATAAAAGTGGGGAAGAGAAATAAAAGCCAAGATGAGGAAAATCCCAAGAATGTGACTAAAGGAAAAGAGAAGGGCACCCCTAGGGAATTAAGAGCCCAATAGGGAAGAGTATCTTGGTTTGCTTTCTCATCACTTTCCAAGCTATAACAATATTTTCTTTTTTCTAACTTCTCCCTTTCTTACTCCATACCATGTGTTGGAACTCAAACTAGACCTGATTTTTTTCTTTTTTTTGTCAGTGTGACTCAAGTCATTTAGACCATCCAATGGATTAGACAGAGAGGTTCTAGTAGGTCTAGTTGTCTAGTCACTTACACATGGGACATGTGTGTCTGTGTATGCAGGATCATAGATTTAGATCTTGAAGAGATGGTTCTTCATATTCAACATGAAGCTATTGGACTAGATTTCCTATCTAGCCCTTTACAGCTCTAAATATATGACCTCACTGATAATGATAATGGGTTACCATGGATGCCCCCTCCAAACATTTATCCTTGATGGCTTTTCTCCTGGTGATGGTGAACTCCTCCTTACTTAGCTAAGCTAGGCAGCCACCAGAGCCTGTTGCTAGGGATACAATAATAATAATAATGGTAATACTTATATTTACAGAGGGCTTTTTACTTTTTTCAAAGAAATTTCACATGCATTATCTCATTTTACCCTCATAATATATGCAGAGACCTGGATAGTCCTGGATTTTTAAAAAGGAAAAGTGTGGCTCCTAAAGAGGTTGTTACCTGATCAAGATATAACATGGAGCAGGGCTTTTACATCTTCATCCAGTGTCCTGTCCTCCACACCTCATCCCAGATTTGAGGTGCAAGGAGGAGAGGGGGTGTCTCATGTTACAAGGGAATCACTTTAAAGACTGATATATATTAATTTAAGGTCGCCAAGGAATCAGCTATGTAATTCCTAAATGAAAAACTCAAGTCAGCCGTCAGCCTTTTTTGGAGTTTAATTACAATAGGAGCAAGAAAGGAATTAGAGATATATATAGAGAGAGAAAGGGGAGAGAAGGGAATAGGGCTTAAATACCCCTTCTGTTTAGGCTGGGCCAAAAGGCCCAAGCCCTTAGATAGCTGGGGCAAAGAAAAGAGATCAGTCCCTATTACTCACGTGTCCAAAATGGAGAAACAGTCTCAGAGGCCCCCACCTTCAGCTTCCTCCAGAGCAAGCTTCCTCAGAGCCCCGGAACCACACCGCTCAAAAACTCAACCACCCCCAGTCTCCAGACCCTCCTATCTTTAAGGACACCATCCAAGTTACCTCCCCTCAGTCCTCACATCTACCAATCACCCTTCATCAATTTCCCTGTCAATGGAGGCTCTCGCTTAACCCAGGACCGCCCAGAGGTTTCTGGCTTTTGCACATGTCTGTTGAAGGTCATATTTTCAAATGATTAAATCTTTACTCCTTTGCTACAGCCCTTTCTAAATCCTGTTAACTTGAGTATGGTAGAGATTGGAATAATTAAATTTTGATCTAGGCTGCAGCCCTTATTCAATCCTATTAGGACTGAATAGGGTGGAGATTTATTCCAAGTATCTCCATTGTATCAATTCTAAAATCAATCAAGACTCAAAGAAATTCCTGTTCTATGCTTAAGCATAGGTCAAAGTCCTTTCCATTGTTCAGCAAAGGGTTTCTGTCCTAAAGTAATCTTAAGAAGGGAAGAGAAAGAACCTCCCATGCCAATGGGGTTCCCATTCCAATAGACTATCAGTAAGAAATTTTCCAAGTATGAAATATCCCAATGGTGAAATTTCCAACATTTATAAGTCTAAGGAATTTTGAGGTTTACAATCCCCCCTGATGATCATTGGGAGACTAGTCTCCCCATTGATCATTTAACATAATCATTTTGTAGTTCTAAATTCACTTCTAACTAAAGATATACACAATATTCAATTTTCTAGGAGAAATTAGAATAGTGAGAGAGGAAATAGAAAAGAAAAGAAAGCAAAACCAATGTTTGCTAGGCGCATTGACAGAAAGCCAAATTAGGGGCAGTCCCTTTTGGCATAAATGTTACAATAAATGTTCAATCAAAAGTTCAGTCCAATCAATCACATCCAAAGTCCATTCTTGATCTTCTTGATGAAGTGTAGGTTTTTGGCATCTTTCTGCAACAGTTCATTCTCTGGATATAAAAGTTTCAAGCTTCTTTCTTGAAGATCTTTTCTCGAACAAAATCAAAATCTTTAAAATTTTTTATAACAGTAAAATCTTAAACAAAAGTCTTGGATTTTTATAAAAATACAATCTCAAACAAAAAAAATTCAAAAATTCTTAGATTTTAAATTAAAATACAATCCCCCCTGAAGTAAGTATTAAAAAAAAAATCAAGTTTAGCTCAGAATGCAATGTTCAGTTATGGGGGTGTATGTGTCAATTATCAAAAGAATAGAAAAATAATCAAAAACATAAGAAAAATTCAAAATAGGCCTTGTATAGGTCCAGTTTAAAGTAATTTCTATCCCACAAGTATGTAGGACAGAATACAGTAATATTTCACTTAGCCATTTGTAGCCAAGACTACAGGAAGTTGCCATAATATAAGAAGGAAAGAATTAGAATTCTATTTTGATGGGGAAATGTCATTCCCTTGTCTGATTTTTTTTCCTTCAGAGATATAGGGAGCCAGCATGATAGTCAAGTTTTGTACTTGTTTGAGTATTTCAAAAAGAGTGTAGATACAAGGAAGTCCTACGACTTAAACATAAGTTAAGCGTCGCAACCGCGAGTCTCACTTTAATATTTCTTGTGTGCTCTATTGGCACTATTCAGGTTTAGTCTGTGCTCCTTGTTTTTATCCCTTTTCCTGGAATCAGACACAAACATTAATCACAGTCCTATAATATTTTATCAATAAATGGCAGGTTCCCATAGTTTAAAGCTTTTAGGCATATATTGATATTATAGCAAGAGTATATATATTAACTTGTATTACTGCAGGGAAAAATATTAATATTAATTATGTGTACCTTCAGTACAAAAATGAGAAAAAAAATCAAATATTCTGATCAAAAAATAAAAGAAAAGAAATAAGAAAAAATAAGAAAAAAAATCAGTAATTCAATATATTCTTGAAAAAAAAAACCAGCATCCATTTGTCTATGGATTATTATCTCCAATTCTTATGATAAGATAGAGTCACGATTCATATGATAGGATAGAGTCAATCAGTCTCAGCAGAAGATGCTTTCTTCACATGTGAGCAGTGAATCCAAGAGTCTCTTTCTCCAATCTTTATAGATGTTGGAGTAGTTAATAATATTTGGAATGGTCCCTCCCATGAAGGTTCAGTTGCTCCAGTTCGCTTGAAATTCTTGATATAAAGTTTATCTCCTGGGTTCAGGTCATGCAGAGAAAAGTCTAATGGTCCAGCTTGTACTGCAGCTCTGGATTCATGAAGTTCACGTAGTTTGTGCTGTAATTCCTGTATATAGGAAGCAATAGTAATATCTCCCCCTAATAGCGATGTATAAGCCGGGGAGAAAGGCTTAGCCTGTATAGGCGGATGTCCAAAAAGCATCTCAAATGGTGAAATATGTAAGTCTCCTCTAGGCCTGCTTCTAAGATAAAATAGGGCCAGAGGGAGAATTTCAGGCCATTTTAAATGGGTCTCAGTGCATAATTTGCCAATCATAGTCTTAACTTCTTTATTCATCCTCTCCACTTGGCCTGAGCTCTGGGGGTGATATGGAACATGGAATTTTGGAGTTATCCCCAAGCAAGAATATATTTGATTTAAGACAGAATTGGTAAAATGACTCCCTCTATCGGAGTCAATACGTGCTGGTAGGCCAAAACGAGGAATAATTTCTTTTAAAAGTATCTTTGCAACAAAATCTGCTGTGGCTCGGGCCGTAGGAAATGCTTCCGGCCATCTGGTTAGTTGATCTACAATTACTAGACAAAATTTATAACGTCCAGCTTTTGGCATTGTTATGAAATCTATCTGTAGATGTTCAAAAGGTGTGTAAGCCAGAGGACGTCCCCCAAAGGCTTTTCCACGATATGCATGTTGGTTATATGCCTGGCAAATAGGGCAGGCTGAACATACTTTAGAGGCTACAGTAGTTATACCAGGGGCTATCCATACTCTCTTGACAGAGTCCACGATGCCCTGGGTGCCAAAATGACCATTTTTATGAATAGATTGGCAAATTTGGTTATAGAAACTTCTAGGGAGCAGGGGTTTTCCTTCAGATGACACCCATACTCCATTAATTTGTTTTGCTTTAAATTTTTGTTTCCATTTTTCCACTTCCTTTTCATTATAGGAGAGTGATAAATTTAAATTATCAGTGGTTGTTAATGTTAAAATTAATCCAGGTCCTTCTATGGCTGCTAGTTTTGCAGCGGCATCTGCTCGGTCATTTCCTCTAGAGACAGGGTCAGAGCCACCTGTATGGGCAGAGCAATGAACTACAGCTAGGGCTTTAGGCAGTTTGAGAGCAGAAAGAACTTCATTAATAATTTCTGCATTAGCTATGGATTTTCCAGCTGAGGTTAAAAATCCTCTTTGGAGCCATACCATCCCGACTGAGTGACAAATGCCGAAAGCATATCTAGAATCCGTATAAATTGTTGCCTTTTTATCCTTGGCAATTATACAAGCTTGTTTTAGAGCTATGAGTTCTGCTCCTTGAGCGCTAATGTTAGAAGGTAGTGAAGCTGACCATTCAGTGGCAAATTCTGAGACTACGGCAGCTCCAGTGTAACGTATGCCATCCCTCATAAAAGAGGAACCATCGGTAAATAAAATCAGATCTGCATTGTCTAAGGGAGTGTCCAAGAGATTATCTCGAGGCTTTTCTGCCATGGACACTAATGTTTCACAGTTATGTAGTGGTTCCCCTGAAGTAGGTAAATCTGGAAGCAAGGTGGCAGGGTTAAGAGTTGAACAGCGTTTCAAGGTAATATTTTCACTATTTAATAAGGTTATTTCATACCTTGTAATTCTCTGATCCGAGAATGCCTGTGTTCTATGTTTTACCAATAATGCTTCAATCTCATGTGGGCACATTATTGTTAATGGACATCCCAATACTAAATCAACGGTTTTTGTTACTAGTAAGGCTGTAGCAGCTACTCCTCTAAGGCATGGTGGTGCTCCTGCTGCTACTGGGTCTAGTTGGGCAGAATAATAAGCAATTGGGCGCTGAGAAGGTCCCAAAGTCTGAGTTAACACACCAGAGGCTACTCCTCTTCGCTCATGCACATATAAAGTAAATGGCTTGTTGTAATCTGGGATGCCTAGAGCAGGGGCAGACATGATAGCCTTTTTCAAATCTGATAGAGCTGACAAGTGTTCAGGCTCTAATTTGAGGGGTTCAGGAACCGAATCCTTTGTTAATGCTATAAGGGGTTTAGTGATTTCCCCATAGCAAGGAATCCATTGCCTACAAAACCCTGTTGCTCCTAAAATTGCTCTCAGCTGTTTCTTAGTGGTAGGAGCACTCAATTTTTGAATGTTCTCAATTCGTTTTGGAGAAATATAACGAGCACCCGCAGTCAAGATGAATCCCAAATATTCTACTTTTTGGAGACACCATTGAACTTTATCCTTAGAGATTTTATGTCCTCTTTTGTGCAATTCCAAAAGAAGGTGTTTGCTATCTTCTTGACATGTTTTTGCATCTGTTGAAGCCAAGAGTAGATCATCTACATATTTGATTAATTTGCTATTTTTAAATGTTATATTGTCTGTGTCTTGGCTCAAAATTTGCTCAAATAAGCTCGGACTTTCGACATAACCCTGTGGCAGCCGACACCAGGTATATTGTGAGCCCTTCCAGGTGAAAGCAAAAATATGCCTGGAGTTTTCATGTATTGGTATGGAAAAGAAAGCTGAACACAAGTCTACTACTGTAAAGTATGTAGCTGTGCTAGGAATAGATGAAATAATAGTATGTATGTTAGAAACTACGGAGTGTCTCTTTATAACGTGATTATTCACTGCCCTTAGATCCTGTACGAATCTATAGATGTGCTTGCCATCGGGTCCTTTTTTTGGTTTTTTAATTGGCAGGATGGGCGTGTTGTATTCAGATTTGCAAGGGATTATTATTCCCTGTTCTATTAATGAGTTAATAACTGGTGTAATACCCTCAATTGCCTCCTTTGAGAGGGGATACTGAGGGATAGAAGGAGGTGGGCTAGATTTAGTTTTTATCTGCACAGGAACAGCAGATTTAAGTAAGCCTACATCAGAAGAAGATGTGGCCCAAAGAGACTCTGGTATATCTTTAGGTATTTCAAAAATGGAAGGTTCTTTTGCCTCCTGGTTTTCCGAGAGAAGTACAGGGAGTAAATTTAAAGATTCCTCTGGTACTTCTAATGATAATGAGCCATCTGGGGAGCAGGTTATTGTGGCTCTGAGTTTGCATAGAAGGTCCCTCCCCAGCAAATTTAAAGGGGAGTCAGGCATCAAAAGGAAGGAGTGTTGTACCTCTAGGGGTCCTACAGACACCATTCTAGGAGGAAGTCTTTTAACTCTTTGGGTTATTCCTGATACTCCCATTACATTCTCTGAGCCATTAGAATAACATTGTAAATCAGGTGTTCTCTTTAATACAGACCAGGAAGCTCCGGTGTCTAATAGACAATCATAATAGGTGTTACCCACTTTTAAGGTAACATGGGGTTCATTAGTATGGGGAGGGCAGTGGATAGGGACAACGGGTAGTAGGACATCAGGGTCTGGGAAATCAAAGGTTGTATCCTCTGATTCCTGTGCCCCAGCCCCCCCCCCCGGGCACCATCATTGTGTTTGGGATATTCCTTAGGCACCCCCCTGAAGGGCACCTCTCTGAGGGTCATTAGTACCTCGAGTAATTTTTGGACGAGCGCCATTTCTCATATATTGTTGAGTATTATCATTAAAATTTTCTTCAATTTGAGCATTGTCATTAAATTCCCAATTCCTATTTCTATAATTCTGGTTTCTAAAGTTCTTATTTCTATATTCATTATAGTTATTTCCATAGTCATTATTATAATTTCTAGAATTCTGATTTCTATAACCATTATCATAATTTCTATAGTTATTATTTCTAAAACTATTATTAAACTGTGTATTCCTTCCAAACATCTTAAGAAAGGTTCTACATTCCATCATTTTGTGGCCCTTCTTCTCACAGAAGTGGCAAGTAATGGATTGATAATTGGATTTCTGGAGAGGGGCAATTGTCGTTGGTTCATTATCATGCCCACTTTCTAATTTAGTTATCCTATCTATTACACATCTCATTTTTTTCTTCATTTCCTCCATGTCATCATTATTCTCTTTCTCCTTTTCTTCGTTTCCCTTAAAAACATATATAGCTGTTTTTCGCAATTCTTCAAGGTCCATATCTGACCATCTTGGGCATTGTGTTTTAAAATAATTTTTAATTACTTTGCAAGAATTGTTTACAAAGATTATTCTAACTTGTCTTAAACTATTCTCTTTATTTAAGTCCCAATCTAAGTATCTGTCCCCAAACTCGATAATTCTGTCCATAAATCTGGAGGGTGTTTAGTTTTCCTTTTGCTTAATTTTTTCCAGTTCCATCCACTTATCTGTACTGTCCGCACATTCCTTCATGGCCGTGAGGATGGCCTCTCTACAACGGTATAGTTGTAGATAGTCCTCAGGATTATTATAGTCCCATTCGGGATCCTGAGATGGCCAATGTGCTGCATTACGCCCCCGGGTTTTGTTGACATGAGCAATTATTTTATTTTTTTCACGTTCACTTAAAAAAGCCTGTAGTAAGCTCTCAACGTCCTTGTAAGACGGATTATACTGAAAAAATATGTCTCCCATCTTTTTTGTTACTAGAAAAGGATCTTGTTCATATGTGGGGATATTTCGTGTAAATTCATTTATTTCTTGGGGAGTAAACGGTATCCTATGTCTTAAAGTCACCACATCCCCATTTCGTCCTATTTCAGGTACTTCTCTTAGAGGAAACAGGCCTCTAGTTGAATTTTGCACCTGTGGGTCAGTTTGACAAGGACAGGTTTCTCTAGGAGGACAAGATCTCCCTTGCATTGGAATTTGGTTTTCTGTAGGAGAAGGAACATGAGAAGCTGGGATTGCAGGGGAAGGGTTTTGGGGATTAAATTCAGACAAGATTTGCACTACACGAGAGAAGCAGTCTGTTAACTGGGCTATAGGGAAGGTGTTTTCCATCTCTATTTCAGGGAAGGAAATTTCCTCATTCAAAGGTTCAGAAACAGGTCTGTTTCTGGTAGAGTGGATGTTTGCCCATTGATCCTGTAAGAAACATTTTAGATCTTCTAATTGGGCTTGCATTTTATCCTCAATTTTTCCTATTTTATCTTCCATATCTCCCATTTTATCCTCAATATTTCCTATTTTATTCTCAATATTTCCTATTTTATCCTCAATTTTTTCTATTGTATCCTCAATTTTTTCTATTTTATCCTCAATTTTTTCTATTTTATCCTCAATATTTTCTATTTTATCCTCATTTTGTTTTATTTTATCCTCATTTTGTTTTATTTTATCCTCATTTTGTTTTATTTTATCCTCAATATTTTTTATTTTTTCATCTCTAAATATAGTATTGAGGAGTACAAAAATGACAGTACCTATTAATATAAAAATTTGGAAGTATCCTTCATTCCTCAATGCCCCTACTTCTTCAGCTGCCATATAATTGTCAAAGAATGTAGTACTCATTTTTATATGTATATTTTGTAATTTCACAAAACACGTGGGGAGCAGGGCAAAGCAACAAACTTTCCACAGGGTTTTTTTTTTTTAATGCAGGAAGTTGTTCCTTAAGGGAAAGGATATTTAGAAACAGTTCTTCCAGCCAGGACTTTAGAGTCCTGTTGCTGAGACTTAAAACAGCTGTTTTCTGTCTATCAGAGTCACACAGCTGGGAAGTATCTGAGGTCCGATTTGAACCCAGGACCTTCTGCCTCTAGGGCTGGCTCTCAATCCGCTGAGCTACCCAGCTGTCCCTTAAGATTAAAGGGAAGAAAAAGAAAAAACTGCTGATTCAAATTTAACTTAAGGAGAAAAGAGAAAAAGTTTTTTATGCTCACGTGTTCTAGCAGCTGTGTCTTTAAGCCAAGTTTTTTGTTAAAAAAAAAGGACTAAGTGGTGAAACAGTATAGTAAAAAGGCAAGGAAAAAGTTTTATTGAGAGGATTCTTTAGACTCCCGTGTGGTCAGCCACAATGTTACAAGGGAATCACTTTAAAGACTGATATATATTAATTTAAGGTCGCCAAGGAATCAGCTATGTAATTCCTAAATGAAAAACTCAAGTCAGCCGTCAGCCTTTTTTGGAGTTTAATTATAATAGGAGCAAGAAAGGAATTAGAGATATATATAGAGAGAGAAAGGGGAGAGAAGGGAATAGGGCTTAAATACCCCTTCTGTTTAGGCTGGGCCAAAAGGCCCAAGCCCTTAGATAGCTGGGGCAAAGAAAAGAGATCAGTCCCTATTACTCACGTGTCCAAAATGGAGAAACAGTCTCAGAGGCCCCCACCTTCAGCTTCCTCCAGAGCAAGCTTCCTCAGAGCCCCGGAACCACACCGCTCAAAAACTCAACCACCCCCAGTCTCCAGACCCTCCTATCTTTAAGGACACCATCCAAGTTACCTCCCCTCAGTCCTCACATCTACCAATCACCCTTCATCAATTTCCCTGTCAATGGAGGCTCTCGCTTAACCCAGGACCGCCCAGAGGTTTCTGGCTTTTGCACATGTCTGTTGAAGGTCATATTTTCAAATGATTAAATCTTTACTCCTTTGCTACAGCCCTTTCTAAATCCTGTTAACCTGAGTAGGGTAGAGATTGGAATAATTAAATTTTGATCTAGGCTGCAGCCCTTATTCAATCCTATTAGGACTGAATAGGGTGGAGATTGATTCCAAGTATCTCTATTGTATCAATTCTAAAATCAATCATGACTCAAAGAAATTCCTGTTCTATGCTTAAGCATAGGTCAAAGTCCTTTCCATTGTTCAGCAAAAGGTTTCTGTCCTAAAGTAATCTTAAGAAGGGAAGAGAAGGAACCTCCCATGCCAATGGGGTTCCCATTCCAATAGACTATCAGTAAGAAATTTTCCAAGTATGAAATATCCCAATGGTGAAATTTCCAACATTTATAAGTCTAAGGAATTTTGAGGTTTACACTCATGCCTCAGAGAAAATCAGGAAGTTGAGGAATGGAGATAAAGGGGAAAAGGGAAGTACTGCCACAAAGGAAAACAAAGTAGAGATTGCATGAGAATATGTCAATCAGAGCCGAGACTTCATTATCTCCATCCTTTGGTCAATCACTTGTTGGTCCTTTACTTTATATTTGCATTTTTTATCTTTGAAACATGACAATCAGAGTTGCAATACAGTTTTTGATGGAGCTTTTGGGAACTGGGGCTAGAGAAGCTATGGGGAGGCATATTTGGGCTCCAAACATTACCTAATGATGAGAAGGGTTCAGAAATGGAATTTCAGTTTATATTGCTTACTCTATATTACAGTTATTCTGGATGAATGACCAATCCTCCACATCTCTGTGCCTGTGTAGACTATTCCCTGTTTAGTGCTATGGAAAGAGTGTTAAATTTTGAGTCAGAGCACCTGGGTTCAAATCCAGCCACTTAAAGTAAATTCTTGTGACTTTGACATTTCTGGGCCTCAGTTTCCTCATCTGTAAAATGAGATGGTTGAATTAGATGGCCTGTAAGACCCCGTTTAGCCTGAGATATGAAGCCTAAATTAGACTCTCCCTCTCTTGTTCTGACCCTTTTCTTTTTTTTTTCTTGGCCATCTCAGCAATCATCTTTCTGGAAGTTTTCCTGACTCCCCCAGGCAGAGGAGGTCCAAGATTTGTCAGTCTCTCAACTCTCTCTTTTTTGTCCTCTTTGACACTCATCATAGTATAACATGAAATATATTTATAGTTGCTTCTGCATTTCTCTTCCCTGGAGTAGATTTCAAGCTTCTTGAGGGCAAGGACTATGCCATGTTCATTTTTGTATTCAGAGATTCTAACATAGTGCTTGCCCCACTCTAGTAGCTAGCATTGATTACATTGATTCAACTTAGAGATGTGGAAACTGCTTTATATATGCCATCCCCCTTGATCTATAGGCCAGCTATGGAAGCTGGGGACCTTTTATGTGCCTATTATACAGATGAGAAAACTGAGGTTGAGAGGTAAAATAATTTGTCCCCGGGCCACAGAGATAGAAAATGTCTAAGGCAGGATTTCAGTTCATGTGTTTCTGATCCCAAGTCCAATGTCCTATTCCTCTTACTTCACTTGATAGGGAATTTAGTGGCCATTTGATTCAACCTATTCTTTTTTTTAAACCCTTAACGTCTGTCTTAGAATTGATACTAAATGTTGGTTCCAAGATAGAAGAGCAGTAAGGACTGGGCAACTGGGGTTAAGTGACTTGCCCAAGGTCAGCCAGCAATGAAGTTTATGGTCCAGATTTGAATCCAGGACCTCCTGTCTCTAGGCCTGGCTCTTTACTTACGGAGCCATCTATTTGCTCCCTGTTCAACTGATTCTTGAGAAAAAAAATCCCCTTTCTAGGACATACCAAGAAGATCTTTTAGCATTTCCAGGGAGGTAAAACCGTAACTCTTTCCAGCTACTTTATCCATTAGAGCATTTTAAAGCACCTACTATGAGCCACACACTTGTGTTAAGCATTTTACAAATATTATCTTATTTGATCCCCACAACAACCCTGCAACACAGTGACCATCACCTCCATTTTGCAGATGAGGAACCTGAGGCAGGCAGAGGTTTAATGACTTACCCAGGGTCACACAACTAGGAAATGAGTGAGACTGCCTTGGACTTAGGTCTTCCTGACTCTAGGCCCAACTCTCTATCCAGTAGGCATTGCTGCTTCTCACCTTCCCCAAAGTCAGTGTGGAATATATATGCAATTTAGCTTGGGACAAAAAGCCCACAAACATTACTTGTAGATCAGTTATTTTCAGATAATTTTCATTTAAATTGCTTTTAGTAGGCAGAATGTAGCTTGAGTTTCACAAATTCTTAGAGATTTCTTTTAAAATCCCTCTCCAAGCACTTCTGTGAGTTATTGCTCTCCAAGCATGTCCCTAGGGGAATGGGACAGACTCTCCAAACAAACAGCATGTCAGAAATGCAGCCAAAGCTGTCTCGGCCCAGCCTTCTCATCACAGCCTCAGCCTTCCTTGGAACACTGATCCCTTTGCGACATGGGGATGGCCATAAGCACTGCCACAAGACATGACGCACCCAAGGAAGGAACAGAGACTCGATAATGTCCCATGGCAATTCCCCTGTCTGCCTGGGCCCTGGATAAGAGACACAGAGACATGCCCACGTCAAGGATATTTCTCAGGGGGAAACCACACAATGTCATGGTACCCTTCCAACATGCCAGAGGCGCACTTGGGGCTTATTCGTATTTTATGAGCAACATGAACCACTTTCAGCCAAGAAAATTCATCCTTCTTGAGTAAACCCATCACCACTAATAACACATCAATAAATATATAATAACTCATCCATAAATATACTCAGTAACAGTGCCCCACCCCCATAACTTGTAGGGGAGGCACAGTGATTTAGTCAAGATGAGGCTGAGCTTGAAAGCAGAAAATTTGAGTTCAGATATTACTTCTGATACCTTTGTGGCCTTAGGCAAGTCATTCACCTCTTCAAGTCTCCTCTCGTTCCCTCTTTTTCCTCTTTTCCCCTTCTCTTCCCTTCCCTCTACCTCTCCCTCTACCTCTTATTCCCTTCCCTTCCCTTCCCTTCCCTTCCCTTCCCTTCCCTTCCCTTCCCTTCCCTTCCCTTCTTTCTAGAAGTGCCTGAGGCCTTACCAAGAAAATCATCTCCAAACCACTGTGGACAGGTTCTGCACTGCAACAAAACTGTTTGGCCTGACCATCAGCCTCAGCAAAACAGAGGTGCTGTTCCAACCTGCACCAGGGAGGCCAACGAACCAGCCGTGCATTACAATCGATGGCACACAGCTTTCTAAGGTCAACACTTTCAAGTACCTGGGCAGCACCATTGCCAATGCTGGGTCCCTAGACCACGAGATTAATGCCAGGATCCAAAAGGCCAGCCAGGCACTCGGGCGGCTGCGCTGCAAAGTCCTCCAACACAGCGGTGTAAGCACTGCGACGAAGCTCAAAGTGTACAACGCAGTGGTCCTCAGCTTGCTCCTGTACGGTTGTGAGACATGGACACTGTACCGGAAGCACATGAAACAGCTGGAGCAATTCCACCAACGCTCCCTCCAGTCAATCATGAGGATCCGATGGCAGGACCGAATCACCAATCAGGAAGTCCTCGACAGAGCCAACTCCACCAGCATCGAAGTCCTCAAAGCCCAGCTACGATGGTCTGGACACGTCATCCGTATGGATCCACAGCGAGTACCAAGACAGGTATTCTATGGTGAACTGTCAGCTGGACTCAGGAAACAAGGTCGACCACAGAAGATTCAAGGATCAGCTAAAGTCCAACTTGAAGTGGGCTGGCATGACACCAAAGCAACTAGAACTTGCTGCCTCTGACAGAAGCAGCTGGCGAGCCCACATTCACCATGCCACCATCTTTGAAGATGAGCGACGTCGACATCTTGCCACTGTGCCGACACAAGGCCACACCCGCCCCTCCCGTAACAACGGGTGTCCCAGGCCCCATGTGCCACAAACTCTGCGCCCCAGCCTTTGGACTCCAAAGCTACATGAGGGTACACCGTAGATGAGACTGCACGAAGACAATAGTCATCCTCGGTCACGGAGAGACGACCACTATAAAATGGTTACAGTCGGACTAGATGGCCTCCAAGTCTTTCCCAATTTCAAATATGATGAGTGCAGACAGTATGCGAAGAGAGTATGGAGAGACTGGCCAGTCACAGTCTTTGCCCATGAAAAGCTACATTTTTGTTAGGGAAAAGGAACACGCATATTAATGGCTCATACAAGGCAGTGCGTGGTATAAAGGAGCCAGAAAATGATTTGTAGGTGACATGATGAATGTCTCCATTCACTGTGGATATCCTAGACTGCTTAAGAGAGAAAGTGCTTCTTATTTGTTAAAGGCATTATTCTGCTGGTTGGAGGGACAGCTAGGTGGTACAATGGTTAGCGTATCAGACTTCAAGTCAAGAAGACTCCTCTTCCTGATTCCAAATTTAGCTTCAGATACTTATTATTTATGTGATGCTGGGCAAGTCACTTATTCCTGTCTGCCTCAGTTTGTACATCTGTAAAATGATTTGGAGAAAGAATGGTAAACCTCTCCAGTATTTTTGCCAAGAAAACCCCAAATGGGATTGTGAAGAGCTGGACATGGCTGAAAAATGACTGAACAAAGTTAGGTTGAGTACATTCCCTGTTGAGGAAAAAAGTGATGGGAAGGTAAATGATATAAATGATAGGGAGAAAGAAAGACCTCAATTCAAATCCTGCAAGACACACTTCTTATCTGACCTCAAACAAGTCACTGAACATTTTCCAGCCTTAATTTCCTCATCTGTTTAAAGCGCATATGAAAAGCATTTGCCCCACTTGGTTCATACAAGGATCACATGAATTAATTCATATGAAGAAACTAGTAAACCTTAAAGCACTCTAGAATTGTTAACTATGCTCATTGTTTCTATCAAAAAGCTGAGGTGGGAAATTGCTTTTCATGTTTAGGGAATGATTAGTAGCCTGGTTCTAATATGGGGGGTGGTAGGGAGTAAGACTGGAAAGATGTTCTGCTATCCCTCTCCCCTCATCACAGTGTGAGTGTTTTGTTTCTGTCTTTTCATCTTCAGTGCCAAACACATAGTAGGTGTTTTATTGAAGGATTCCCAAAGAGGGCTGGATTTGGACTCAGAGAAGCTAGGGTCTAATTCTGTCTCTGTGACTTTCTGGGCCTCAGTTTCCACTTCTACAAAGTGAGTGGGGTATATTGGATGATCTTTAAGACCCTTTCCAACCCTAAATGTCTTATCCTAGAATTCTATTCTATTTCAGCGTACATCTAAACTAATCATCAGAGGGTTATTTGAAGAATTGAAACAAAGCAGAGAAGGAGATGCAGGAAGGAGGGAGCTGAGGATCAAGTTCCAACTTTCAATAAAGGAAGGCACCGGAAGGAGTTTGCTGCCCTGCCATTCAGCCCTCCAATCAGAGGGGAGAGAAGCCTAAGGGAGATGGTGTCAATCAAGGCTTGCATCAGCAGCATGATGGTGAGATTGAAAGTGATGAACTTATGCTGGGAGGAGGGTAAAAGCCAGGCAGAGCAGCAGAGAGGAGGAGAAATGGACAATGAGCACACATGCCTTGGACCAGCTCTGCTGACAGCTGATGACCTGGGTTAAGAATTGAATAAGAGGGAGAGACAGAGTTTGTCTGCATTTGGAAAAACTGTCCAGAACGTTAAATGAAGCCAAATCTCTCCTGATATAAAAAGGCAATCTTTGCCCCGAAATATTCTCCTGGTGAATTTGTAGAGAATGAGGAAATGGTGAAACATGTTTATGTGTAGAGACTTCAAGTTGTAGTGATGCAAATGGCCCTGGATAGGATGCATGGTGATAGATGCATATCCTCAGGGATCATCTAGTCCAACAGCTTCTTTTTTAGATGGGGAAACTGAGGCCTATAGAAGTTATGCAATTTACCTAAGGCCATACAGATATTAAGTGTTACAATGGAAAGAGTTCAAGATTTAGAACTAGATAACCTGTGTTGGAATCCCAGCTCTGCTGCTTCCTACCTGTGTGGCTTTTGGTATTTTTTTTAACCTTTCTGAGTTCCCCATTCCTCATTTGTAGAGGCAACTAGTGATGTAATGGGTAGATTCCTGGAGTCAGGAAGACTTGAGTTCAAATCTGGCCTTTAACATTTCTTATTTGTGGGATTCTGGGCAAATAACTTAATACCTGTTTTTCTTAATTTCCTCATCCTGTACTTCCCAGTTTTACTCTTCCCACCATGCCACACTGTAGTGACCTACAGAACATTATCAGTGATGATTTCCATAAAAAGTGATAAGACAAATATCAATGGATGATATAGCATTAAAAAAAGAGGTGGACTGGTCATCTATTGAATGAGAACAGGAGATGTTTGATGGAGGACATAAGGGATACATTGGTCTCCACAAAAATACGAGATCCAGGGGAACCTCTAGCGCATTGGACAATCTTCTCAAAGATTGATGGGAGAGCTCTTGACTTCATTTAGTAACTCTGCTCAAACTGTCTTATGAGAGGTAATACTGGAAGGGGAGAAGTCATACGTCTCTGAGAACCTTGGCCTCTCTCCATTTGCTTTCTTCTGTTCTAGATCAAAGGGATTCCAATAGACGACTTCAATACAATCCATTTTCTACTGGTCTTGTTGCATGATTGTCAATCAAGAATTAAAACAGAATTTCCCAGGGAATAGTAGAGAAGAGCAAGGTGGGTGATAGTGATTTAGAACACATTGTAAACAAGGGCTTCTAAAGGATAACCAGAGTAAACAGTATCATAAAAAAACCCATGAGTGAGAAAGATGGCTTAGTTATTTGGTCAGAGTGGGCAATAAGCCATGGAGGTCCATGAGCTCTATGGGATTCTCATAATATCAGCAAAATCAAGACTGACTTCAGGCATGGGGCATGGATCTCCCAGGATGACCTTAAAGGATGAGCAAAAATCATTCAAGATAGACAGCATCGATGGGGTGAGATCTTCATGGAACATCCACATGGGAGAGACCACAGATCCATGTACAGGGTGGCCCTCCAATTTTAAAAGCTTAAAAATACACTCTTGTTCAACCTTCATTATTGAACAGGACCAGTGACACCCTAGGGTGATGTCTTGTGTGCACACGAATTAGATTTAAGTGAGGCACAGTTGCACTTTCTCTCTCAGATTTATCAAAATCCAGTGGCAGGACAAAAGTCAGCATCACTAGTGAAGGCTTGGGTTGCAGTGGGTGACTTTGGCATCTATGATGTCTGACCAAACTCTCTGTGTCCCATAGGTCTTTGTGTCCTGGTCATTGGAACGAATCGTTCTCATTCTCCCATTCTTCCAGAGGAAGTCTTCACACGCTTGGGGTAGATACCCCTCTGATTTATGGATGGGTTTGAGGTCTGTTGGTTATTCTCAATCTGGTTTAGCCCATGTGCTGACACAGTTTTACTGGGATGTGGCCACCATGCATGCTACAGCTTCTTGGAGCCACAGGTGAGAGCTAGGTGGCAGGTGGACAACAGAGGTGGATGAGCATCCCTGAAAAGGGCTCTGCAGGCTCTCACACCAGAGGTGCTAGTGCTCCTTAAGCACTCCTCCCCTCCCCAAAGTATGCTAAGACTTATGGGACACCTTGTATGTTCAGAGAGTAAGAACTACCTTGGAGATCACAGCAATGTCAGGATGATCCACTGCCACTCCTCTCCTCCCTCACCTAGACCTGGACCATCCTTGAACCCATCTGGCATGGCTAAATGGCAGGACTCGTTCCTGCACTGAGGACCTTGCTTTCCCTCTTAGTTTATGCTGGCTCTTCTTTCACAGGATTTGGATGAGATGTGGGAGAAGCCGCAGACCTTTCCATCCACTGTCGTTACCCTACTTGCCATCTAACCTCTGGATATACCCCAGAGAGCCCTGGCCTTGCTGCGCATCCCTCCCCTACGATAGCTGGGATTTCTGGGCTTTCCATCTTCTCCGAAGCTAAGCTGTCTTTGCCATGTTTCTCTCGGAGATCTAGGACTGCCTCGATTCGTCTTCTTCTCCTCTCTCTCATACCACAGTGTGCCAAACAGTTAGCACTTAATGGATGCATTCTCATTCATTCAGAGTGGGGAAAACCCACAGCTTATCCCAGCAGTGAGAAAATATTGAATTTCTCCAAAAGCAGCAGATCCGAAAGGCACGAGCAGAGATGACATTCTTTTTCCTTATTGCCCCATGAAACTACTTAGCACAAATTAAGCCTTGCAAGTTGTTGCTACATCCTGTCAAGGGGTTTAGAAAGATACGGCACCAGCATAAGTAATCCCTTCTCCCTGTCCCTTTCCTTTAATGACTGCCTCTAAGAGTCCACTTTAGAAGAGCGTTTGGCTTCCTCCTCATTACATATACATAGGCCCCGAGCCCTTTTTTTATGCTCCAATAATCATAATTTGTGTCTCCCATCATGCTATGAGCTTCTCATAGAGTAAACGCTTTGAAAAATGAATTTATAAATATTTTTTATGGTTCAGCGAAAAAACCATTAAGGTGTTTGATATGTTGGAAGGCACGGGGCTTGGGAGGCCACTTTGATATTTATAGAGCCCTCCCCGGCAGGATCTAGAATGCCGTGGCCCCGTATTTATCACAAAGACACCTAGTGACAAGATTTTCTTTTGGGGGGCCACAAATACGGATTTTATGCAAACAGCGAAAATTTGCTTCAAAGTAAAATAAATAAAGACAAGCCTGGAGACATTGCCACTAGGCTGGTAAGTAATGCAATTTGCAGTGTGTTTAGCCTCAGGCTGGCCTCTCAAACACATGCCTGCAGTTTCTTTGGCCAGCTTGGGAGGTGCTCTCCAGGGCAGAGTCTGACACCTTGTAGGAAGCCTGTCGCCCAAGGAGATGATCCGAGGGCTAACCTGCTCACAGATGCTAGCGTGCCCTCCAGGTCTCCAACAATCCTGGCTGGCAGGCTGCTAAAGATTTTGGAAAAGTTGTACTGGGTTGGATTTTCCCTATTTTGGAGTGTTCCATGTCCAAGAAATCTGAGTTCTGGGTGCTGTGCCATTGCATGTAAAAGGAGTACCAGATCCTGGGAATGAGAACTGAAAGAGACTCGGAGATTTTATAGTCAGAAGAGATGAGAAGACCAAAGCCCAGAGAGGAGAGATGCCTCGTCTAAGTCGTGCACACAGGAAAGAAATGGAAGATCAGGGTAGTGAACTAGAATGGGAGTATGGGAAAGGTGTGAGAATATGGAATATAATTTTCACAATAACAACACAATATTTACTCGCCTAATTGGCAGTGCAACAAGAGTAGCAACACAGAGAGGGAGAACGCTGGATTTAGTGCGAGGGGAATTTTGTTCAAGTGGTTGTAGATTCTAATTCTGCAAGTCTTGCTTGCTGTGCGACCTTGGGCAAATCATATAAGTCTGGTCATCAATTTCCTTATCTATAAAGTGAGAGAGGTTACCCTAGATGACTTATAAGGTCCCTCTCAAAGCCAGGTGTTTGATCTCAGAAAACCTGACCATCCGTGACTACCAATGGGGCCTTGGGCAAACCGCTTTATTTCTTTGAGCTTTTAATGTCTCCTGGAGAATGGACTCAACTTGAAAATCCAGAAGCATGTCCTCTCCTCCATTTGAGCATGAGATCCTTAAGGGCAGCCCTGCTTTTTGGTCTATTTGTGTCTCTACAGTGCCTGGCTCATAGTATTTTTGCCAGAAATGTCTGTTGTCTAAAGGAAGGAAAAAAATGTTTATTAAGCACCTACTATGTGCCATGAACTGTGCTACATTCTTTTCAAATAATATCTGATTTGATCTCACAAAAACCTCATGAGATAGATGCTGGAATTATTCCTATTTTAAGTTTTAGAAAACTGAGGTACAAGGAGGTTAAATGACTTGCCCAGGGTAATAAAGCGAAGAAGTATAAGAGGCCAATTAGGAATTTAAGCCTTTTTGACTCCAATACCTATTCTCTGTCCACTATAACATCCAGCAGACTATTGACTTTTAAATATCAATGACAATATTGGCAGCCGAGCATCGAGCGTATATGATGTGCTAAGTGGCAGAAACCATGCTGAGTGCAGGGTACCCAGACACAGATAAGGAGGAAGATGGTCCCTGAGAGCTTACATTCTAATTGGGAAAGACAAGGCATAAACTGAACTTTGAGGAGGTGTGTGTGTGTGTGTGTGTGTGTGTGTGTGTGTGTGTGAGTGTGAGTATGTATCTGTGAGTGTGTGTCTGTGTGTGAGTGTGAGTATGTATCTGTGAGTGTGTGAGTGTGAGTGTGTGTGTCTGTGTGTGAGTGTGAGTATGTATCTGTGAGTGTGTGAGTGTGAGTGTGTGTGTCTGTGTGTGAGGGTGAGTATGTATCTGTGAGTGTGTGAGTGTGTGTGTGAGTGTGTGCCTGTGTGTGAGTGTGAGTATGTATCTGTGAGTGTGTGAGTGTGAGTGTGAGTATGTATCTGTGAGTGTGTGAGTGTGAGTGTGTGTGAGTGTGTGTGTCTGTGTGTGAGTGTGAGTATGTATCTGTGAGTGTGTGAGTGTGAGTGTGTGTGTCTGTGTGTGAGTGTGAGTATGTATCTGTGAGTGTGTGAGTGTGAGTGTGTGTGTCTGTGTGTGAGGGTGAGTATGTATCTGTGAGTGTGTGAGTGTGTGTGTGAGTGTGTGCCTGTGTGTGAGTGTGAGTATGTATCTGTGAGTGTGTGAGTGTGAGTGTGTGTGTCTGTGTGTGAGTGTGAGTATGTATCTGTGAGTGTGTGTGTATGTGTGTGTGTGTGTGTGTGTGTGTGTGTGTGTGTGTGTGTGTGTGTGTGTGTGTACAGGTATCTGGAGGGTCAGAGATTCAGAAACAGAGCAGAGAGAGTAGTGAGTCAGAGTCAGCCTTGGTCTATCTTCAACGTGGAGCCTCCAAAGGACCTGAGCATGGGCAGAAGTAGGCCAGCATGATGGAGGGACATCCATGGGTGAAGAGGTCCTCAGGGAGGAGGAAAGTCCTCTGGCCAGATTTATCTCAGCTGAGTGATGGTGGCAAAGTTCGGGCAGTGAGAAGCACAGAAGTGATTGGATTATGGGTGCAGAACTAAGAGGGGCTGGAGAGACACTTCCAAGCTGCATGACCCTGGGCAGGTCACTTAACCCCCATTGCTGAGCCCTTCCTGGTCTTCTGCCTTGGAACAAATACTTAGTGTCAATCCCAAGACAGTATGAACGTTATTAAAGAAAAGGACTAAGATGAAGTAGAGGCAGCAGGATACTAAGAGTACCAAGTGGTGGTAAAGTGAATAGCGAAAGAGGTTCAGGGAATGATATTAATGTAACAGCCGGCATTTATGTAGCTTTTACTATGTAACAGGCACTGTGCTAAGTGCTCTCCAATCGTTCATAATCATTATCTCATTGAATAATGTGCTAAAGCATGTTTGGAGCTGGACTAGATAGATTGGGCCATGTGACCATGCACATCAGTGGTGGGACTCTGGTGCAAGTTCTGGTCCTGGAATGATTAATAATCATTTAATCAATCAGCTAACATTTATTTGGTTCAATAACTTTTTGTCACATCTGACTCTCCATGACCCCATTTGAAATTTTCTTAACAAAGATACCAAAGTGGTTTGCCATTTTCTTCTCTTCTCATTTTACAGATGAGAAAACTGAGGCAAACAGAGTGAAGTGACTTGCCCAGGGTCACACAATTAGTGTCTGAGGACAGATTTGAACTTAGGAAGAGAAGTCTTATTTATTCATTCATTCATTTATTTATTTGTTGTTCATTTGCTCCTTCATTTGTTTATTTATTCATTTACCTATTTATTTATTTGTTTATTTGTTTAACTAAAACCTTTTCCATCTTTGGATCAGTACTAAGTATTGATTCCAAGGTAAAAGAGCACTATGGGTTAGGCAACTGGGGTTAAGTGACTTGCCCAGGGTCACACAATTAGTGTCTAAGGACAGATTTCAATTTGAGAAGAGAAGTCTTATTCATTCATTTATTTATTCATTTACCTATTTATTTATTCATTTCTTTATTTATTTTAATAAAACCTTTTCTATCTTGGGCTAGACAACTGGGGTTAAGTGACTTGCCTAGGGTCACACAGTTAGTGTCTGAGGACAAATTTGAACTTGGGAAGAGGTCTTATTTATTTATTAATTTATTTATTTGTTGTTCATTTGCTACTTCATTTGTTTATTTATTTATTCATTTACCTATTTATTTATTTGTTTAACTAAAACCTTTTCCATCTTTGGATCAGTACTAAGTATTGATTCAAAGGTAGAAGAGCACTATGGGCTAGACAACTGGGGTTAAGTGACTTGCCTAGGGTCACACAGTTAGTGTCTGAGGACAAATTTGAACTTGGGAAGAGAAGTCTTATTTATTTATTTATTCATTTATTTATTTGTTGTTCATTTGCTCCTTCATTTGTTTATTTATTTATTCATTTACCTATTTATTTATTTGTTGAACTAAAACCTTTTCCATCTTTGGATCAGTACTAAGTATTGATTCCAAGGTAGAAGAGCACTATGGGTTAGGCACCTGGGGTTAAGTGACTTGCCCAGGGTCACACAGCAGCTGGGAAGTGTTTGAGACCAGATTTGAACCCAGGAACACCTGTCTCTAGTTCTGGTTCTTCATCCATGGAGTCCCCAGCTGCTCCAAGCTGAACTCTATCTCCTGTTGCATCTAGCTGTGCTCTGAACCCCGGCCAAATTTATTTAGCACCTACTATGTTTCAGGGATGACTATGTGCCAAGCACTGGGGGATACAAAACAAGGCAAGGGCAGTCCTGACTGTGGAGAAGATGATTGGGAATAAAGGGAAGCAGGGCTGGACCTGGGCTAGGATAGAGCTGCAGGGAGGTCACATTCCACTGGTCCCGGAGAGGGTGCCCACAGATAATCAGCTCTGGGATACATACGAACAAAGTCTCCAATGATCTGGGCTTGGGAGGGGGCACAGCAGGAGGACCTTGGAGGGGGCTCAGAACACCAGGGGACAAAAGTCAGGAGCGAACACTGTGGCCAAGGGGGAGCAGCTCTCAGAGGTGGAGCATCATTTCAGGAGCAGCTGGTCAGAGACTTGTGTCATCAGCTCTGCCTGAAAAGTATGTTGGAGCCCGACCAGGAGGGGCTTCCGAGGCCAGTTGGAGCTTTTGTGTGATCCTGGGGTCCATGGGGAATTGTCAAGGCCTCTCGTCCAGGACATCTCCCGCTGCATTGCCCCACGTCACTTGCCAGGGCTTTCTGGATCACAGTCAAAGAGTAAATGAGTATTGGAGCAGAGGGCCGGCAAAAGGAAGGGGACATTGAATACTCTTTGAAGATCGCCATTTTAAAATGGAAGCGGCCCCCCAAACCCGGGGCTCTCTCGTTGTCGTGGTGTGCCTTTCTCGTTTCTTCTTTCCTTCCCTGTTAGCGGCTTCATTAGCAGGAAGATCATGGGCAATGCCAAGGTGTGAGGAGATAGTGGAACACGGAAAATGCTAATGAGGAACAAGGCCAGCCCATGGACCCCTGCCAGTTCAATTCTGCATGGCGTTCCTGTCACATAGTCAACTCCCCACTGGAGACGGCGCTGCAGAACTGGGCCAGAATGGGTCCTCGCTGAATAATAACAGCTCTGAGCGGCAGATAGTCAATAGGAAAAATTTGTAAATGTGATGAGGACAACTGTTTCTGAAAGAGCCCAATATCCCAAGGACAGTTCATTGTGGTAATTTCGCAAACAAAGGAACAGCACGCCTGGCCCAGGGGCTGGGCATTAAGGGAAGGACTGACAGGACAATTTCCCTCTTGCCTCATTTCTCCAACTCACGCTTCCCCTCGTCTCTTCTCTTCCTCCAGATGGGACGATTGATAATGTTGTTGGATTGATAATGAACTGGCTTCAGTTACCTTCTGGGTGCCTTAGTTGTACTATATGAAAAAATGGGATCCTTAAAATAGATCTTTTCCCCCCAATGGGACCAGATATTTCCCTGGCATAGAGATCTCTAAGTGAGAAAATTCCTCTAGCAATTCAGATGAGCATATTCTCTCAAACGTAGTCTTAGGGGGCTGGATGAGAAACCAAGATGGCAGATGACTTTCTCAAGGTCACACAGCCAGGATGTATTGGAAGCAGGGCTTTAAACTCAGGTTTTCCTGACCCCAGTCAACTCTCTAGCCATTACGCCACATAGCCCTTCATCAAAAAGTAAAATATCCATCAACCAGTCAATTAGAATTTAAATGCTGACTATTTGCTAAGCACTGCTAATAAAAATACTGTACAGACAAGAAGAGTCCTTGCCTTCAAGGAGCTTCCATTTTAGTGGGTAAAGAGGGCCCATAAAAGGAAGCTGGAAAGGAGGAGATCTATGATTCTTTACATGGAAGCATGTAATAGCAAAAAAAAAAAAAGATAAGATTAGCCCAAGAAACTTTGAAATCCTGATAGCTCTAATTCTCTGATCCTATCATCCTAATTAGCATCATGTGCAAGATTTGAACCTTGGTCTTTAAATTTAGTACACATTCAACCACATGTAGCAGGGAAAGGTTGTAAGGGGTAAAATTTATGGTTAGACTGAATATTCGAGAGTTTGGTCACCAGGAATTTAATTACTAAATCCCAATGAATTATTCAAGTCAGAATGGCTTTTATGGTAGTTTGTTTACAAATAGAGAGAAGAAAGTAAAGGAAAATGAGAGAGAGAGAAACAGACGGACAGACAGAGAGAGAGAAAGAGAGAGAGAGAGAGAGAGAGAGAGAGAGAGAGAGAGAGAGAGAGAGAGAGAGAGAGAGAGAGAGAGAGAGAAAGAGAAAGAGAGAGAGAGAGAGAGAGAGAGAGAGAGAGAGAGAGAGAGAGAGAGAGAGAGAGAGAGAGAGAGGGAGAGAGAGAGGGAGGGAGAGGGAGAGGGAGAGGGAGAGGGAGAGGGAGAGGAGAGAGGGAGGGAAGCAGGGAGGGAGCCTGATCTGAACAGAGGCCCCAGCAAGGAGGGTCCCAGAGGATTAATTTAACAAGGCCTCCAGCCACGATGCCTCCTCCAAGATGAGGGGCCTCTCCAGAGGATAGTGTCTCCAGAAAGTCAAGGAAATGGACTCAGCCTTTCACTCACCATGTGTCAGCCCAAAATGAAGCAGTCTGAGATCTGAAGCCTGAACTCCTCCAAGGCCAAGTTCCAAGGCAAAGACCCCCTCACAGGAAGTGGCCACCAAATTTAAAGGCAGTTCTTTGCATCACTTCCTGTGCTTTCCTTCCACTTTTATATGCACCAATGGTGGCTTAAACTTGGCTCTAGACTGCCCAGGGGTTAGTCAGTTGTTTCTGATTTGTCACTTGCTAGCACATGTGGGTCATAAACCTTCCCCCTCCATACTTAATCCTTAAGTGGGGGTGTATACATTCTGGATGGTGGATTTAATCTCTTTTTCACAAGGCCAAACCACTTGGAACCCAACTGAAGTCTAGCGAGGATCCTCTAAGATGGTGTGAGCCCAGTCATAAGAAAATGTCACCTGAGCATGGGACTAGAGACTCATTTTCTCTCATGTGGAGTTACGGTGATTCAATGACACTAGAATCCTAATGCAATTCACCATCTTTGAAAAAGCTAAAAATAGTAAAAGCTCCCCTTTTACGGCTGCTTTGAAAAGTTAATAAAATGATGTGGTTCTTAAAATGTAAACAAGAGAAGTCAATAAATATGAGGAGATCTCGAAGTTCATTCTGTGCCACAAAAATTGAGTAAAGCACATTGAATTGTCTGAGAAGCAATCATCGAATGTGGCTTAGTAAGAGGGAGCAAAAAGGGTAATAACCAAAGAGACAGAAGGTTAATGTGTTATCTACCCCTCCTCCTCCCTCAACCATGTGGAAGCTGTGGCCTCATGCATTCTACCATGCTAGAACTAAGCTGGCTAGTGGGATCTTCACCATATATAATTTCTTATCTTGTCTCTCATGGCCCTTTGATTGGTTACCCTCTCTCTCTTTACCTTCATTTCTTGCAATCCTTAACTTCCTTCAAGTTACAACTCAGGTTCCTCTTTGTACATGATCCTCCCATTTATTGATGCCTTATTTCCCAAGTTATAGTGTCTTTACCTGTGCTGCAATTCATAGTCCAGTGAGTCACTACATTGAAAAATGGAAAATACAGTTGTGAAGATGCCTTGCCCGCACTCTAACATCTCCAGTGGTTCTCTATTCCCTCCAAGAGAAAATGGCATAGTTTCAACCTGACATAGGAAATCCTTCACAACATGGCTCCCATGTACCTTTCCAGTCTTATTTTGTATTTCTGGGTTCTCTGTTCCAGTGACATTGACCTGGTGGTTGTTCCTTATCCACAGCATACTATCTCCCACATTTATACAACTGGTCCATTCCATATTAAATCTACTCCTTGTTCACTTTCATGGTAGAATCCTGCTCTTCCATCTAAGCACAGCACAGGGACCATATCCTATGGGAGATCTTTCCTCCTGGTACCGTCACTTGTTAGCGTCCTTCTCCTTTGGAAACAACTTCTTATTCCTTTGCATAGACTTTGTATCCAACTATCCAGGGGTAAATGTTATCTCTATCTTGGTCTGACTAGTTTCTTCTGGAAAATGGGGCTAGTAACTCTTACCTTCCAGGCTGGTTGTGAGGATGCAATGGCTCAACACCATAAAGTGAATTATAAATGCTGCTGCTGCTGGCAGCAGGAACTATTCATTGTTGTTACAATTATTAGTAATCATTATCTCTCCAGTAGAATGTAAACTCTTTGGTAACCATGACTGTTTCCTAGATAGACAGATAGATAGATAGATAGACAGAGATAGATAAATAGATAGATAGACAAAGAGATAGATAAATAGATAGATAGATAGACAAAGAGATAGATAGATGGACAGATAGACAGAGATAGATAAATAGATAGATAGATAGACAGATAGACAAAGAGATAGATAGATGGACAGATAGACAGAGATAGATAAATAGATAGATAGATAGACAAAGAGATAGATAGATAGACAGATAGACATAGAGATAGATAAATAGATAGATAGATAGATAGCTAGCTAGATAGATAGATAGATGGACAGGCAGACAGAAAGAGATGGAGTGACAGCTAGATAGACAAACAGATATACAGATCGATAGATAAAATATTTATTAAGCACTTATGACCTGTCAGAAACTGTGTTGAACACTGAAAATACCAACAAGACACTTCTTATTTTTGAGAATCTTAATTTTTTAAACCCTTACATTCCATCTTAGAATCACTACTGTGTGTTGGTTCCAAGGCAGAAGAGTGGTAAGGGCTAGGCAATGGGGGTTAAGTGACTTGCCCAGCATCACACAGCTGGAAAGTATCTGAGAGCAAATTTGAACCCAGAACCTCCCATCTCTAGGCCTGGCTCTCCATTCTCTGAGCCACCCAGCTGCCCCTGAGAGTCTTACATTCTTATGGATGAGGACAATACATAAAGGGAGATAGAAGGTGGTGTGGTGTGGTGTGGTGTGTGTGTGTGTGTGTGTGTGTGTGTGTGTGTGCAACACATGCATTGTAGATAGTTGGCACCAAGAATGTTTGTAGAGTTAAATTGAAAATGTATTATGTAAATCTGAGTCTAAGATACATCAACATGATTTTTTCCACCTCTCTCTCTCCCTCCCTCTCTCTCTCTCTCTCTCTCTCTCTCTCTCTCTCTCTCTCTCTCTCTCTCTCTCTCCACAAATGTGTTTCCTTTAAATAGCTCATTTTCCTTTGAAAGACATCACACTTTAGGGGAGGAGCCTGAATTCAGAAGTGGCAAGTGCTGAACTGATTTCAAACCATATGGATGTTTTCTTTTTCGGGGATCTGAGAATTACTCTTTGTCAGGATCTTTTTCCTAACAGTTTCTTCCTTCCTGGAGGTTCTAATTATTTTCTGAAATTCCAATCAAATATTTACTGCCTTGGCTGCATGTAGACAGCTCTGGACTTCAGATGGGGAGACAGACAGACTTAGAGGCATGGCCCTCTGCCAGCTAGCTTCTCTGTCCTATCCAGAGAGTGGATGTGGAGCTCGGAAATTTACCAACAAGCACTGAGGCTCTTATTTTGGGGAAATAGTGAAGAGCAAACCCATACAGACAGAGCCAGCTCTGCAAGACTGATTTGAAATAAAACCAACACTGGAAGGATGCTGCAGTCTCAATGCTGAACAGTGAAGAAGTGAATGGTCCAATCTGAATTTGGGGCTGGGGTAACCTGGCATGGGCTGAAGAGAGTTTATTCCAAGAGAATACTCTTGTCATAACTCTTGATGAAAAGGGCAGGGCCCTATAAGATAAAGAACAATGGAAGTCAAGATAACAGGTGACTCCCATTCCACAGTAGACACTCCCATCCTATGTTCAGTATCAGCCTTAGGAAAGAAGAATGGACTCTATCCAGTACATTCTCTTCCAGTGGACAAAGTAGAAAGCACAAATCAGCATAACATTTATTAAATGTCTACAATGCACATGGGAATTCAACTTCCATCTTTCCAAGGAGAAGGAAGAAAGGAAAGAAATACACATTTATTAAGCACCTGCTACATATGTTCTGGGCACTGTGCTAAGTAATTCACAAAAGGTTTTTCATTAAATCCTTGCAACAACTCCAAGAAGTAGATGTGATTATTATCCCCATTTATTGTTGAGGAAACTGAAGCAGACTGAGGTTAAATGACTTGCCCAGGGTCACATAGCAAAAAATTATCTGTGGTCACATTTGAACTCTATAGATATTATCTCTACAGATATTATCAAAGGATAAATGTCATGTCTTTTAATGGCCAAGCACCATAGCACTGTCAGCTAATGTAATACAAATATGAAAGTTCAGGTGGTCCTTGGGTTTATCACTATGGCATGGCTGACACTCTGGATATTCAAAGACTATGCAAATGGAGAATAGGCTTTGTGTATGAAGCTCAAGATAGATGGTCCCTCCATTTTCCAGTAGGATCATCTCCTGGTTCGTCATAGAGGGATGGATTTTGGGTCAAAGTTATTCTTGAATTGGCCTAAATGGAAGTGCCAAAAGTTATTGATGTTCTGTATGGACAGAATACATCAATGAACATACAGCTGCTGGATATGTTGACAATATTATGATATTCTAAGATTCAGATTAAAGTACATTTCAGAAATTTTGTTATGTTGCAACTATGTCAAAAACTTATTTAGATACATTCATTTCCTCCAAAACAGTTCTTTTGTGGCATTCTATTGCTTATTTTTATATCTTTGCCTAAGTTGTCCCCCATGCCTGGCATGCACTCCTTGCTCACTTCCACATCTTTGAATACTTGATCCCTCTCAGAGCTCACCACAGATGCCACCTCCTATTTGATGCCTTGATTGACTTTCCTAGTTGGTATTGCCCCCTCATTACTTTGTATTTATTTTCTAGATATTTTGCATTTTGTGTCCCCCTACTCCTCACTTCACCCACTAAGTATTTTGAGGCAGGGATAGTTGTGTTTTCCCCCTTTCCATCTCCAATACCCACCACAGTGTTTGGACCATCTTAGACAGTTAATAAATGTTTATTCATGCGTGCATTACACTAGATGGCTATTGATGCCCCTTCAGACTCTCTAATTCTTGGATTCAATAAATGAATGAATAATCAACAAATGAATCAATCAATAAGTATAATGACCTGCTCTGTGCCAGGCACTGTACTAGGCAGTAAAGATACAAGGATAAACAATGAAAAGCATCTCTACTTTTTTGGGACTAATGTTTTATTTAAGACTTTAAATCGCAAAATTTTCCCCATTGTGACTGACATCAGACAGGAATGATTTTTTTTCTGTCACAGAAGTGGATAAAGGGTTGGAGGGTCAGATGATATGAATGGATCCAAGAGCAATCAATAGAATAACAAATGATGTGCCAGTCTTTGGCCCTGGACCCAGTGTGTGCCCAGAGCTAAACACTTAGTATTTATTATTCTTCAACGGATTGTTTTTCACTAGGACACCCACTGAGGTAGCCCTGAGAAATTCTGGCTTGGGCATTTGAGAAGCAAATTTGTTTATTTGTAGAGATCACTGAGATGGAATGGTGTGAGGCACCCTTGAATAATGAATAGGGTTCATTACTTCTATGAGGGGATCTTGGACCTTGGAGAAATGAGACACAGCTTGACACAAAGAATGCATCTCTAAGTATGATGGGCCAGTAGACACTAAACCATAACAGTTGACATAGTTTAAAAAAAGGTGCCAGGTCCAGAGCCTGCTCCTCCCCATGGTGCATTCAGGGTGCATCCAGAGGTTCACCCAGAAAGCAGAAGCCAAACAGCCATCTCTTGGAAGATTTTTTTCTCTGACAGTTCTGGAGGTAGTAGCCCACTGTATCCCTTCTCCTTTCCCTTCTTCTCAGTGCTCACTTTTCCTCTCTCATTTTGGTTCCTCAGCTTAGAGCAGCTCACTGTGAGCACTGGGTAAAGAGTGACTGACAGTTGAGGATCTATGAGCCTGGATATGGAGAGAGATGTGGACTCTTGAAGATATGTGGGAGGATCAGGACATTGGTCACATTGATGCATAACTTAAAGCTTTAAAAATGTTTCCAGAATCCTGTGAAGTCTTCAGTTTGAGTATCATCTTCATTTGATGGAGGAGTATAATAGAAGTTCTTAGACCAGGAGAACATTGTACACAGAGACTGATAATACAGTGGTACAATCTCACTTGTGGCTCCCAGTAGCTGCTAGCATGCTGCAGCAGCCACACCCCGGGCAACGGTTTCGACAGGCCGGCTAAACCTTGTGAGGGTAGCCATTGGGTCGTCATCGACCCCTGGTTAACTAGGGCTTTGCTCATCCAGCATGTGAAGACTGCTTCGGTGGAACAGGCAGAAGAAACAACAAGAATGTTCAACGGCTGAGAGGGCGACGCAGCAAAGCACTGTGGAGTGCTTAGAGCTTGATGGAGCACAAAAGACAACATGGCCATCCAATGCAGCTGAGGAAATCTCCAGGTGTAATGACTTTTTGTGCCACTGGACCCAGGCTTCCAATGCCGAGGGAGTGGGACTGTCTCTGAGCATCGACTTTTCCACTTAAATCTTCATGCACAAATGTCTTTGTGCACAAAAATGCACAAAGACAGTTGTCATCCTCAGTTACCGAGAGACTACTACTACTAGATCTTAATGGATTTGCTCGAAGCTACAAAATCAGAGGTAGGATTTGAACTCAGGCATTCTCACCTGAAGTCCTTTTCTCTGAAGTAGCTTTTAAAGAATCACAGAAGTGGAAAGAATCTTGGTGGACATTTATTTCGACCAATACTTGGAAAGAATCTCCATTATAATGGACATAATAACTGGGCATTCAGCCCTTGGATTCAGATCTTTCAGAAAATCTATGAGTTATCCTTTGCCACATGTACTTTGAGCTTGCTTGAGTCTATATGCACAAATGGGAGAGTGCTTCAAACTTTTGGATTGATGTCTTGTACCAATTTGCTTTTCATCTTAGCAAACACTCCTTTCTAAAATCTACTTAAGACTGACTATTTTTTTGTAATTGATACTCTGTATGGGGAGATGAGTGTATGGTGGAGGCTTGAATCTTTGACTCTAGAGAATCACCTCTCACTCCTTAGGGATAGTGCTAGAACCCTGAGCAGACATATAAGTTTGCTGTGAGACTCAAGATTCATCCATGAGAGTAGAAGTTCTGAGGGGAGAAATTGAGATGGGGAGGAGAGAACTGCACTGGCCTAATCTGAACCAGGCAGGGTTTCAGAGGCCCCAGCAAAGGGATGCCCAGAGGATTAATTAAACAAGGCTTGCTTCCAGTCACAAAGTCTCTCCCAACATGAGGAGCCTCTCCAGAGGCTAGTGCCTCCAGAAAAGCCAAGGAAAGGAGTCAGCCCTTATCACTCACCCAAAGGGTCAGTCCAAAGGGAAACATTCTGAGGTCTAAAGCCCAAGAACTCCTCCAAGGTGAAGTTCAAAGGTGAGGACCCCTCACAGGAAGTTACCACCAAATTTAAAGACAATTGTTTTGCATTACTTCCTGTGCCTTTGGCTCACTTTTACATGTACCAATGGCAGCTTAAACTTGGCTTTGGACTGCTCAGAGGGCAGTCAGTTGTTTCTGCTTCATCACTTGGTATTTTATGTGGGTCATAGATTGCCCCCCCCCACTTAATCCTTAAATGGGTGTGTATACATGCATGGATGCTAAATTCTAAAGAATAATTAGGGTGGATTTAATCCCATCTTCACAATTCCTCTGATGATCATTTGGGAGACTAGTATCCATTTACCATAATCATCTTGTACCTCTAAAAATCTAACTACAGGTACATACAAAATTGCACCTTCTAAAAGGAAACTACAATAGTTAGAGATAAGAGGGAAATAGAAGGGAGAGAAAGTAAAACCAATGTTTTCCTGGGCACATTGACAAAAAAACAATTAGGGGGCAATCCCCTTTTGGCATAAGAGTTTCCATTCAAAATAAATGTTCAGCACCCTTCAGTTCAACCAACTGCACCCCAAAGTTCATACTGCATCTTCTTGATGCAATGTAGGTTTTGGAGGCATCTTTCTGCAAACAATTAATTCTCTGGATTTTAAAGAGTTAGCAATCTTCTTTTCCTTTCTTGAACAAAATTTTAAATTTTGGATTTTATGAAAATTCCTCCTGAAGAGGGTGTTGACCAACACTCTCATCAGCTCAGGACACATAGTAGAGTTATGGGATGTATGAGTCAATTATAAAAAAAAACCCAAAACACAAAATTAAAAAACAAATGAAAGAAAAATTAAACTTTGGGAGAAGGAAAAAAATAAAAAAAAGCAGAATCAAAATATCAAAATCTATGTATATAAAAATTTCTGAGTAAACAAGAATAATTTCATAATAGACCCTTGTATTAGCATCCAACTTAATGGATTCAGAATGGGCCTTTGTATTAGGGTCCATTTAAAGTAATTTCTGTCCCACAAGTCTGTAGGACAAAATGCAGTAATATTTCATTTACCCATTGACAGTCAAAACTACAGGAAGATGCCATACTATAAGAAAGAAAAAAGGACTAGATTTTTGTGTGTAAGGGAAGTGTCATTCCCTGGTCTGATTTTACCTTCATTCTCAGGGATAGGGGGAGCCAGGATGATAGCCAAACTTTGGTACTTGTCTGGGAGTATTTCCCAAAGAGTGTGGTACAAGGCATCCTATGTTTTAACATATGTCAAGCGTTGTAACCTCAAGTCTCACACTAGGTTCAAGTCCTTTTGTATTGGCTTAGAAGTTCATCAATCCTACCTGGATTGGTTTGGTCCTTGTTGACCTTGTGCTATTTGGCACTATATAATGGCTCTTTTCTTCCCTTATCCTGGAATCAGACACAATCATTAATTACAGCCCCATAACATTTATCAATAAATGGCAGATTTCCATAGTCTAAAGCTTTTGGGTATGCATTAACATTATAGCAAATATATATTTTAACTTATATTACTTTAGAATACAAAGAATATTGATTGTATGTACTTTAAGAAATGTATAAGAAATGAGGAAAGGGGAAAATCAAATATTCCAATTAAAATAAAAGAAAGGCAATAATAAAATAAAAATTCAGGAATTCAATGTGTTCCCCAAAACAGTGCCCACTTGTCTATGGACTAATATCTCCAGTGCATGTGACAGGATACAGTCAATCAGTTTCAATAGAAAATGCTCTCTTTACATGTGAGCAATGAATCCAAGAATCTTTTTCTCCAATTTTTACAGCTGTTGGAGTGGTTAACAATATTTGAAATGGCCCTTCCCAGGAAGGCTGAGTTGCTCCAGTGCACTGGAAGTTCTTTATATACACCTTCTTTTCTGGGTTCAGGTCATGAAGTGAAAGATCTATTCGTTCTGCTTGTACTGCAGCTCTGGAATCTGGCTTAAGTGTGTGTGGGGAGATCTATGATCCACATGTGCTAAAGAGTGACAAATCAGAAACAACTGTCTGCCCCCTGGGAAGTCTGAAGTCAAGTTTAAGCCACCATTGATACATGTAAAAGTGGACTAAAGGCACAGGAAGGGACACAAGGGAACTGTCTTTAAATTTGGTGGAGTTTGTGCTGCAATTCCTGTATATAGGAAGCAATAGAAATAGCTCCCCCTTATAGTGATGTATAAACAGGAGAAAAAGGCTTAGCCTGCATGACTTTGGCAGCCAGGAGACTCTGTAGTTCATTGGAAGAAGTCTCTTGAGTTCTTTTCCAGTGTGGCTATTGTCCACTGAGAAGCCTTTTAGGATGTCCTGGGAAGGGAACGGGGAGTAAAATTGCCTCTGGCTACTGGAAGTCAGGCTTCCTTTGGCTGGCCAAGTTCTCTACCCCAGCTGTTGATTTGATTATGCTTGTTCCTTTTCACTGGATCTCTCCCTCCCCCCCACAATATCTCCCCTGGAAATATGAATATAGGTGCTCAAGTTGGTTCATTACCCTGGAGTGGGCTCCATCTCCTTCTCTAGAGTCTCTTGGTCTGGGACCATTCTTCTCCAGATAGCTTTCCCTGGACTTGGTCCTTTTTTCCAACTGATGGGGCAGAAGGAGACAATGCAAGGCAGAAGAGGCTTCATGTCAGTGTTTTCCAAGGGAACTAGTGGAGGGGCTTGTATGTGCAAAGGGATGCAGGAGGCTTCCAAGGTCTGGAAGAACTTGGAGAACTTCATCACCTCTACTTCCCTTCTCAAGACATGCCACTAACTTCTTCTCCTCATGGGCCTTGTTTAGGGCAGAAGACAGGGCTGGTCTTGGGCCCAATCAAATCAGGGAAAAATGAAAGGAACTTCCATGTTCTCAAATGTTTATAGCAACTCTCTTGTTTGTGGAAAAGACCTGGACATTTTGGGGATGCCCATCAATTGGGCAGTGGCTAAAGGAGGTGGGGCATATACTTGTGATGGAATACTGCCAAGTTCTAAGAAATGAGGAGCAGGCTAATGCTAAACAAAACACTGAATGATCAGTGTGAAATTAGGAAGAATGATAGGAGCAGAAATGAGAGAATGTCACATCCAAGAACAGAAATGAAGTTTTCTTTAAAAGAATAATTATTTTGTCAGTGACGTGTAGCAGCTATTTCCAACATATATTTCACAGAGAGATGAGAACCAAAATGGTAATCTCCCTCCTTTCCCTTCTCCCTCCCTGAAGTGGTAAGCACTTTAGTCTGGGCAGACCCAAGTAAAGTCACAAAGGTATATGTCTTTTTTTTTCAACTTTGAATATTTTATATTTATTATAATGAAAAGGAAAATCAAGTTGTACATAATACGGAGTTACAATTTCATGTACAATCCTCTTTTTCTATTCTACTATGTATATGGAAAGGCTTATTTTGATGTTTAGTTCAGAATTTTAAAAAGTAAGAAATCCCATTTTCTTGTGGGGTAAAACATTAGTGAACACCTTACAGAACATTTTATACCTTATTTGTTATCAATAATACTGAACAAAATAATCTCCACAGTGGTACCGAGTGCTCACAGAGTCTTGTATGGCTCTATCTTGCTAAAGGAGAACCTTCATGGTTCTTATGTTCTACAGAGTTAAAAAAACAAAGACATATGTCTTGATCTGCATTCAGACTCCAAGAGTTCTTCCTCTGGCGAGGCTAGCAGTCTTTGCCATGATACCTTCAGAAAGGTCATGGCTCAGTGGAGGGCTGATAATAGCCAAGGATAAGTACATTTCATGATCCTGCAGTCTTTCTGTTACTGAGTCCAAGGTCCTTGTAGTTATGCTTCCTCCCCTCTGCATCAGTTCATGTAGGTCTTTTGGGATTCCAGAAATAGTTTTGGAAGGATGATTTGTGTGTGACCCCAAGGCCAGAGAAAGACTTGGTAAAAGGGAGAGACAAGGAGGATAAGCCTGCTTGTATTAGGGGAGCTTTGTGTGAAATGATGCCTTCTGTGGTAGGGGGAGGGGAGGCAAGGGGAAAGATGCCTGAGAATGTGAACGTTACAAAAGCACAAAGCCATTAATTGTCAAAAAATAAATAGGGACCTCTGTTTCTCCATATGGATCCAATGATCAATCCATCCATCCTATGCCTCCCCCTCCCCCACCCCTGCCAATTCCCCTCCCTGTGTAGAAACATTTCATGGCTGGGGAGCCCTAGGTGCTGGGTTCAGCGGATGTATCCATAGTACCTTGCAATTTCCAAGTCCTTTTCCCGCTGAATGAAGAATGGCTGCTTTCCTGGGGAGGTGTATTGTTTGGAGGCTTTCACTCTTTCCAACTGGGCTTGCCTCTTCATGGCCTCCAACTGGGGCCTCTGCTCCTTGGTGATGGGCTTGGACATCACAGGCTCCGGGACATTGGGCTTTCCCCAGGGGATTCTTTGAAAGCAGAAGTCTTGAGGTTGAAGCTGGGCTTGTGGCCGGGTCCTCAACACCGGAGCCTGTTTGTCTGAGTTGATGGTAGCTGACTCCAGGGAGGTAGGTGGCACAAGGTGGCTCTGCAGTTGTTGCTTGGGAGAAGGCCAAGGTGCTGACTTCAGAAGCCTGGTTGGTGGTGGTGGTGGAGGAAGAGGAGGAGCTGACCAAGGAGGCACAGCTGCCACAGGCTTGCCACTGTTGTCAGGACAAGGCTGAGCTGGCTTGTCCAAGCTGGAAGTCTTGAGCCCTTCAGGCTGGTCAGCCCCCTTCTGGGGAGGAAGAAGAGGAGGAATGCAGTCCTCTTGCACTGATTTCTCTAGGTCTTGGATTAGTCGATCAAGCCACTCTGTGACTCCTGCAGTGGGCTGAGGGGTCTGGTGAGGGATAGCCATCTCATCCATCTTCTTGCCCAGGGCATGACTCACCTTATCTGACTCCAGCATCTGAATTCTCAGGGAGCTCTGTGGCTCCTTCATGGCCTCTTGTCTAAGCTCAGCAGACTTCCTCTTACAATTCTTCGTGGACATGATGGGAGTCATTTGGAACTCAGTGTCCTGGGCCCCAGGTTTCTCCCTGGATTCCACTTTCTCAAGTCTGGTGCCTCCAGTGCCCTCCATTGCCTCCTGTTCTTTGCCTTTGGTCTTGCTGCTCATGCAGGTAGTGGCTTTTGGCCTTTGGCTGATGGCTGGCCCTACCCTACATGATGCAGAATGCTTCCTCACCTCTGGATAAAGGACAGGGGTGGCTTTGTCCCCAGAAGTCAGGAAGTTTGGGCTCCTGGGCATGGCTTTGTCTTCTGAAGCAGCAGTGGGCATCAGCTCAGGGACTTTAGCTTTAGTCTCCTTGACTGGGCCTGAGGGCTCCTTCTGTGCCCAAGGCTTTCCCTGTTTATGGATCTCTTTGTCTGTTTGGACCACTCTGTCTTTGGTGGTCTGGGGCCCTTGGAGCTCCTCAGCTTCTTTCAAGGGAGAAAGAGGGGGAGGGCAGTCCTCTAGCACCTTTCTTTCCAAATCTTGGGCTAGGTGATCCAGGAGCTCTTCATCACATGCAGTGGGTTGAGGGATCTGGTGAGGGACAGCCATCTTATCCATCTTCTTGCCCAGGGCATGAAACACCTGCAGTGATTCTAGCATCTGCATTCTCAGGGAGCTCCGTGGCCTCTTCATGGCCTCTTGACTAAGCTCAGTAGACTTCCTCTTGCAATTCTTCCTGGACGTGATGGGAGTCTTTTGGGCCCCAGGTTTCTCCCTGGCTTCCACCTTCTTGTGTTTAGTGCCTGCAGTGCCCTCCATTGCCTCCTGTCCTTTGCCTTTGGTCTTGCTGCTCATGCAGGTAGTGGCTTTTGGCCTTTGGCTGATGGTTGGCCCTACCCTACATGATGCAGAATGCTTCCTCACCTCTGGATCAAGGACAGGGGTGGCTTTGTCCCCAGAAGTCAGGAAGTTTGGGCTCCTGGGCATGACTTTGTCTTCTGAAGCAGCAGTGGGCATCAGTTCAGGGACTTTAGCTTTAGTCTCCTTGACTGGGCCTGAGGGCTCCTTCTGTGCCCAAGGCTTTCCCTGTTTATGGATCTCTTTGTCTGTTTGGACCACTCTGTCTTTGGTGGTCTGGGGCCCTTGGAGCTCCTCAGCTTCTTCCAAGGGAGAAAGAAGGGAAGGGAAGCCCTCTAGCACCTCTCTTTCCAAGTCTTTGGCTAGGTGATTGAGGAACTCTTCATCCCATGCAGTGGGTTGAGGGGCCTGGTGATGGACAGCCATCTTATCCATCTTCTTGCCCAGGGCATGAAACACCTGCAGTGATTCTAGCATCTGCATTCTCAGGGAGCTCCGTGGCCTCTTCATGGCCTCTTGACTAAGCTCAGAAGACTTCCTCTTGCTATTCTTCCTGGACATGATGGGAGTCTTTTGGGCCCCAGGTTTCTGCCTGGCTTCCACTTTCTCAAGTCTGGTGCATCCAGTGCCCTCCACTGCCTCCTGTCCTTTGCCTTTGGTCTTGCTGCTCATGCAGGTAGTGGCTTTTGGCCTTTGGCTGATGGCTGGCCCTACCCTACATGATGCAGAATGCTTCCTCACCTCTGGATCAAGGACAGGGGTGGCTTTGTCCCCAGAAGTCAGGAAGTTTGGGCTCCTGGGCATGGCTTTGTCTTCTGAAGCAGCAGTGGGCATTAGCTCAGGGACTTTAGCTTTAGTCTCCTTGACTGGGCCTGAGGGCTCCTTCTGTGCCCAAGGCTTTCCCTGTTTGTGGATCTCTTTGTCTGTTTGGACCACTCTGTCTTTGGTGGTCTGGGGCCCTTGGAGCTCCTCAGCTTCTTTCAAGGGAGAAAGAGGGGGAAGGCAGTCCTCTAGCACCTTTCTTTCCAAATCTTGGGCTAGGTGATCCAGGAGCTCTTCATCACATGCAGTGGGTTGAGGGATCTGGTGATGGACAGCCATTTTATCCATCTTCTTGCCCATTGTATGAAACACCTGCACTGATTCTAGCATCTGCATTCTCAGGGAGCTCCCTGTCTTCTTCAAGGTCTCTTGGCTAAGCTCAGAAGACTTCCTCTTGCAATTCTTCCTGGACGTGATGGGAGTCTTTTGGGCCCCAGGTTTCTCCCTGGCTTCCACTTTCTCAAGTCTGGTGCCTGCAGTGCCTTCCACTGCCTCCTGTCCTTTGCCTTTGGTCTTGCTGCTCATGCAGGTAGTGGCTTTTGGCCTTTGGCTGATGGCTGGCCCTACTCTACATGAGGCAGAATGCTTCCTCACCTCTGGATCAAGGACAGGGGTGGCTTTGTCCCCAGAAGTCAGGAAGTTTGGGCTCCTGGGCATGGCTTTGTCTTCTGAAGCAGCAGTGGGCATTAGCTCAGGGACTTTAGCTTTAGTCTCCTTGACTGGGCCTGAGGGCTCCTTCTGTGCCCAAGTCTTTCCCTGTTTGTGGATCTCTTTGTCTGTTTGGACCACTCTGTCTTTGGTGGTCTGGGGCCCTTGGAGCTCCTCAGCTTCTTCCAAGGGAGAAAGAGGGGAAGGACAGTCCTCTAGCACCTTTCTTTCCAAATCTTGGGCTAGGCGATCCAGGAGCTCTTCATCCCATGCAGTGGGTTGAGGGGCCTGGTGATGGACAGCCATCTTATCCATCTTCTTGCCCAGGGCATGAAACACCTGCAGTGATTCTAGCATCTGCATTCTCAGGGAGCTCCGTGGCCTCTTCATGGCCTCTTGACTAAGCTCAGAAGACTTCCTCTTGCTATTCTTCCTGGACATGATGGGAGTCTTTTGGGCCCCAGGTTTCTGCCTGGCTTCCACTTTCTCAAGTCTGGTGCATCCAGTGCCCTCCACTGCCTCCTGTCCTTTGCCTTTGGTCTTGCTGCTCATGCAGGTAGTGGCTTTTGGCCTTTGGCTGATGGCTGGCCCTACCCTACATGATGCAGAATGCTTCCTCACCTCTGGATCAAGGACAGGGGTGGCTTTGTCCCCAGAAGTCAGGAAGTTTGGGCTCCTGGGCATGGCTTTGTCTTCTGAAGCAGCAGTGGGCATCAGCTCAGGGACTTTAGCTTTAGTCTCCTTGACTGGGCCTGAGGGCTCCTTCTGTGCCCAAGTCTTTCCCTGTTTGTGGATCTCTTTGTCTGTTTGGACCACTCTGTCTTTGGTGGTCTGGGGCCCTTGGAGCTCCTCAGCTTCTTTCAAGGGAGAAAGAGGGGGAAGGCAGTCCTCTAGCACCTTTCTTTCCAAATCTTGGGCTAGGTGATCCAGGAGCTCTTCATCACATGCAGTGGGTTGAGGGATCTAGTGATGGACAGCCATTTTATCCATCTTCTTGCCCATTGTATGAAACACCTGCACTGATTCTAGCATCTGCATTCTCAGGGAGCTCCCTGTCTTCTTCAAGGTCTCTTGGCTAAGCTCAGAAGACTTCCTCTTGCAATTCTTCCTGGACGTGATGGGAGTCTTTTGGGCCCCAGGTTTCTCCCTGGCTTCCACTTTCTCAAGTCTGGTGCCTGCAGTGCCTTCCACTGCCTCCTGTCCTTTGCCTTTGGTCTTGCTGCTCATGCAGGTAGTGGCTTTTGGCCTTTGGCTGATGGCTGGCCCTACTCTACATGATGCAGAATGCTTCCCCACCCCAGGATCACAGACAGGGGTGGCTTTGTCCCCAGAAGTCAGGAAGTTTGGGCTCCTGGGCATGGCTTTGTCTTCTGAAGCAGCAGTGGGCATTAGCTCAGGGACTTTAGCTTTAGTCTCCTTGACTGGGCCTGAGGGCTCCTTCTGTGCCCAAGTCTTTCCCTGTTTGTGGATCTCTTTGTCTGTTTGGACCACTCTGTCTTTGGTGGTCTGGGGCCCTTGGAGCTCCTCAGCTTCTTCCAAGGGAGAAAGAGGGGGAGGGCAGTCCTCTAGCACCTTTCTTTCCAACTCTTGGGCTAGGCGATCCAGGAGCTCTTCATCACATGCAGTGGGTTGAGGGATCTGGTGAGGGACAGCCATCTTATCCATCTTCTTGCCCAGGGCATGAAACACCTGCAGTGATTCCAGCATCTGCATTCTCAGGGAGCTCCCTGTCTTCTTCAAGGTCTGTTGATGAAGCTGAGCAGGTTTCTTCTTGCCCTTCACCTTGGTGGGAGCTGTTTCTTGCCTGGGTCCTGGGGTCTTGCTGGCTTGGTTGCCCATGGCTTTTGAGGACTGTCTGCTGGCCTCCTTTGCCATGTCCAGGGGCAATCGAGCCTCCCCTCAAAGAAACAGGAGCCTGTACCTAAGCCTCTGAGCACCACAGCAATGGGCAAAGACTTGTAGTTGGACTCCTGGTGTCAGAAATTTGCTTAGAAATAATTACAGAATGGAGAGGAAACAGTAAAGTAGAGAAATGTGAAGTTTTGTTATCTATCCTATCAACCCAAGTGTTTTGCTCTGGGTCTGCTTAATCCAAGCAGAGATTAATTATCTCTCAATCAGGAAGGTTGGGAGTGAGTAACCAGGAGGCCTCCTCCAAGATGGAAGCTAGTGTCTTCAAAAACTAGGGAAGGAATCAGCCTTTCCTCACCCAAGGGAGTAGTCCAATAGTCAGAGTCTAAGGTGAAGCTGAGCTCCAAGTCCACAATCCAACCTGTAGTCTGCAGTGAAGCTCCCTCATAGACTCTCCCCAGGCAGAAGACTTTCTCCAGAAGACACAATCTCTTCACACCATCTTCTCAAGGACAATCTCCTCTGACGGAGTTCAGGGCTTGTTTTTATGGTGACTTCTTGTCTCCTCCTCTCTTCACAGGAGCCAATCACAGCTTCCAAATTGCTGAGTTCTGCCCAGGGGGCAGAGTTTGTGGGAACTAGTTCTCACCTTCTGAAGGGTAAGTTCTCACCAAAAGAGGTTCACACCTAAGGGTGTGAATTTTCTAAATCTCACCTTCCAGAGAGGCAAATACTCATCGCAAGAGTTCACACATTTCTGATTGACTGAGGTGTGAATTCACTTAAGTGGTCTGTGAGCTCCTCCATGTAGTTCAAGTAGGGGGTACTTAAGTTATTATTAATGAAAATGTTAACTCCAACTAGGCAAAGAGAATAAAGGACTCCCTTTTTACAAGTGTGAACTCAGAATAGGCAAAGAGGACCAAGACTTTCCTTTCAGGAGAAAGCCACTTCCTTTTAAGGGAGAGAGTGACTTGATTGGGGCATGGACTCAGGCCACCCCTTTCCCTTTTGGACTGGTCCATGTGATTTTGAAGAGGTGGCAATACCAGGGCCAAGGTCTCTGGATTCCATTTTCAGTGGTCCTCCCCCTTCTCCTGTCCCCACCCCACCCCTTTCTCTCACCTGGAAGTGTGCGAATCCAGGCACTCAAGCTTCACCCAGGATTTCTGCTGGCCACCCAGGCTGCTCCCCCAGCTTTGAGTTCTATGGCACTTGGTGTTCCTTGGGCTTGGAGGGAATCCCTGGCTACTTCCTTTGTAGTGAGCATCTTCTTTTTGGCCAACAGAGATTTGAAATCTAAGAAAGCCTCCCAGTCTCAGACTGGCTAGAATGACACAAGGGTGAGAGGGCAAAAGTTTTAGAGGATGTGGAAAGGTGGGGACATTGATAGAGTACTGGTGGAACTGTGGAGCGATCCACCCACTTTGGAGAGCAATCTGGAATGAAGCCAAAGCACCAGATGGACCTTTTCCCCCAGCCACACCTCTCCTGGGTTTTTTCCCCTGGGAGTCCAGGGAAAAAGGAAAAGGACCTCCACGTTCTCAAATGTTTATAGCAGCTCTCTTGTTTGTGGCAAAGACCTGGCCATTTTGGGGATGCCCATCAATTGGGCAGTGGCTAAAGGAGGTGGGGCATATACTTGTGATGGAGTACTGCCAGGTCCTATGAGATGAGGAGCAGGTTAATGCTAAACAAAACACTGAATGACCAATGTGAAATTAGGAAGAATGACACGAGAGAAGGTCACAGCCAACAACAGAAATGCAGTTTTCTTGAAAAGAATAATTATTTTGTCAGTGACGTGGAGTAGCTATTTCCAGCATTCATTTCACAGAGAGATGAGATCCAAAAAGTGCATCTCCCTCTTTTCCCTCCCCCCTCCCTGAGGTAGTAAGCACTTTAGTCTGGGCAGACCCAAGTAAAGTCACAAAGGAATATGTCTTGATCTGCATTCGGACTGTAAGAGCTCTTCCTCTGGATGTGGATAGCAGTCTTTGCCATGATACCTTCAGAAATGTCATGACAGTGGAGGGCCAATAATAGCCAAGGACAAGTACACTTGATGATCATGCATCCTTGCTGTTACTGAGTCCAATGTTCTTTAGTTCTGCTTCCTTCCCTCTGCATCAGTCTGGGTAGCTTCTTAGTTTCCTTTTGATCTCTTCCAAGGATGGTGCGGACATTGCAACAGATTTTAATTTGTTCTCTCCTCTTGGGAGAAGTCTTATGTCACTGCTGTGTTGAACGTTTAGGCACCAAGGTAAGACCTTGGTATTTGAAGTGTGAATGTGATGAACAGTCAAAGTTATTCATTGCTGTAAGTGAAAAAGAAGAAATTGAAAGTCGTTTGTTTATCGTGAGGCATATTTTCTCCTCCAAGATGGAAAATGGAAACTTCAAGCAAACTTGAGTGGAGTTATTGGCCAGGAATCTACCACTAGAGAATTTTGAGGTTTCCATTTCGTCCTTCCAATAGGACTCCCCTTCACAAGATCTCTGATCTTGGCATTCTAATCTTTCTGTCATTCACACTTTGCTCACACTCTTATTCTCTTGCCCTTGGACTATTATGGTGTTCTCCTAATTGTCCTTCCTGCCTCCAGTCACTCCTCTTTCCAATCTGTCCTCCACACATTGTCAAACTGATTTTCCTGAAACATGATCTTATCCCACCCCTTTCCTGCTCCCATGAATCCTTCTTGCTTCTATAATATAATGAATTTCTCTCTTTAGCATCAATAGTAATTACAATCTAGATCGAGTCCATTTTTTCAGGATGAATTTATTTTGGGAGTTTATTCCTTTTTACCAAACTGGTCTAATTCTTATTCCCCATGGATGACAGTCCATCTCCTATCTGCATGCCTTTGCCCAGGGAGTTCCCCATGTCTGAAATTCTCTCCTTCTTTATCTTCTATTTTTTGAATTTCTTTTCCCCTTCAAAACTCAGCTCGTGTCATTTCCTATATGAAATCTCTCTTGGTCCTTCTAGATATTTGTATTCTTTGTCCTCCTCCTCTGTAATGACTTTGTTTTTATGTTGTACTTATTTTGCATTTATCAATTTCCTGTTATTTCCCCTCAGTGGGCTGTACATCCCTAGAGTCCAGAAACTATTCTGTTGTTTTCTTTGAATCTCTGCTAATGAATCTAGTCCAGTATTTAGCATGTGATGGGTACTCTAATAAACAGTGAATGGAATTTAATCAAATTAACATGTTTTTCTCCCAGCCAAATTGGTTTACAAACTGGTCCTTAAACTTGACCTGTCATCTCCCATCTCTGTGCATACATGCATTCAGGGCAGCCACCTGCCTGGGTCTACTCTCTCCTTCCCTTTCCCATTCCTTATTTTCCTTTAAGGATCAGTACAAGATTTACCTTCTCCATGAGGTTTTCCCATATTCTTCCAGATGAAAATGCATGGATATTCCCAAGTTCAAATGACTTTAGAACATTTATTTTTTTCTCCCTTTCCTTCACATCTCTCTCTCCTTCCTTCCCTTGTGTTACAGGTCTCTATATCCCCAACTATAGAAGTAAGTTCTTTCATAGTAAAGACTGGGACATTTAAAATCTTTGTGTCCATAGCACACACAGCATGGCCCCCTGGGAAGGCAACTGGCTTTTGGGCCAGGAAAAGCAGTGTTTATGCCCCATGCTTGTTGACTATTGACTATTGACTGACTTACTCAAACATTCTGTTTGTGTTTTCCAAAAAGTGACTAAAGCTCCAGGGTTCTATTTGGGCAGCTCCCCAAGACCCTAAGCTTGAGAAGAGTCAAAGCTTGGCACCAGGAGAGGATGTTCTTCCTCTGAGGGGGAAATTACCAGAATAAATTACATCTGGAATGATGGCTTCAATGCAATTTGTTAAGACTTTTGATCCTAAACAGAGAAATTTGTATTTATTGTAGAGGCAGAAGAGAATCATGGGATTAAGAAGATGATATGATCAGATTTTTACTAAAATCATAAAATTACAATTCCCATTAAAAATCCAGAAACACACTAAATTTTACATTTAAAATAAAATTTGTAAAATTATATAAAATTTTATTATTGCACATTTAGGTTGAAGGAATCTTAGAAGGTATGTAATCCAATGTGTCATTTGGCTGATGAGGAAATTGAAGCCTAGAGAGGAAAACTGACCAGCCTAAAGTCATAATCAGCCAAAATCAGATCACTAACACCACCATCATCACTGTCATCACCATCAATCACTATTGTCATCAGTGGCAGCAATAGCAGTAGCCTCTACCTGTATAATCAATAGGGTAAACTGCCTCATTCTAAGCAGCTTTTGATATTTTTCTTTTCATTTTGCTCTGGTAAAACATTTGCTGTCATTTATCTGTCATTGGTAAGACATTGATTTGTTCTAAATTTCCTTCTTAATTCTCTCTTGCTCTGAGTCCAGATGGAGTCAAATTCCTTATGAAGTAGCTATTTTAAAAACACCGATATCCCAAGGTATGAAAATGTGAGGAGAAAACATTGAAATGCAGCTCGGGTCTCCTCTGCTGGTGCAGAATTTAATCTTCTGTGATAACATCAGAGCTCTGAAGATGTTCTGCTATTATAATACTTGAGACAGACTTAAATGATTACCCCCAAATGGTGGCTGACAGGCACCAGAATGTTTGGGGCTCAGAATCTGTCACACATTATCATATCTGTGATCTGGCAAAAGAAAGGGTCTTGTCCTCAGACAATACACGATGTTCTATCTCTGAGGTATGGAGATAGGATGGTTGGTTTTCTAAGGATGTCACAGGGAGTATTCAGTAAATGAGGCTGGTAGCTGTTGCCAGGGATAGTGGAGAGGAGGATGCTGGGTCTATAGTCAGGAAGTCCAGTTCAAATCCAGCTTCAGATGCTTGCTAACTGTGTGATCCTGGGCACATTTGCCTTAGTTTCATCATCTATAAAATAGTCTGGAGGAAAAAACAACTCGACTATCAGTGCTGAGAACATTCCAAATGGGGGCAAGAACACAATGGAGAAGACTGAATAACAACTAGAACAACTGCTGTCAAAGCCATTTACGAAGCATATGTGCCACTGACCTCTCCTGGATTCCTTGAAACTTCCTTAAGGTATTGATATATTTTGACAGTCTGATTAAAAAAAAAGAAATAAAAACCTTTGAAAGTGAGCAAAATTCTAAAAGGTTTTTAGAAATAATATTTTTGTAAATTTGATGGTGTTGTGTACGAAATGGAGCATTCATGGTCTTTAATGTGTTCTTGCACTCTATGATAACTTTGGTCGTAGAGATAGAAAGTATGGTATTTTCTCTAGATCTTGCAACATACCAGGAGAGATGAGAACTTCTGCCATGTTCCATTTCATTCAATGCTTCATATTTAGGGTTGATCTTAGGCCAGTGGGGCACCTGCTATGATGGATTAGTCAAGAAACATTAATCAAGCACCTACTATGTGCCAGACTTTGTGTTAAACAATGGGAATTCAAAAGGAGGCAAAAAACAGTCCCTTCCCTTAAGGAGCTCACAATCTAAAGGGGGAGACAACAAGAGAAAGCATGGTATGAATGTGCCTGGTGCTTGACTTTTGTCCAAAACTTAGGGTTGTCTTTGGCCTCCAGCATTCTTTTACTTTCTATATTTTGCCATTGATCAAATGCTATCAATTCCATTTCTGTAAGATCTCTGATCTGTCTTCTTCTTTGTATTCCCTTCCCTTCCACCATCTTAGTAGAGGCCTTTATTGTCACCCACCTGGAGTATTTAAGTGTAAGTAGGTCATCTTGCCTCTACAACCTCCAAGTCATTATTTTTTTAAAGTTTGATTAATGCTTTTACAAAACATTGTAGTCATTTCCTATTTAACCCTGCCCCACCCCACCAATAGATCCAACTTTCCTTATGAGATAGGCATAATTGAAGAAATCAATTTATAAAAATCAAAGGCCTTCATCAAGAATTTGCTGTGTTCCAGATACTGGGCTAAGTGATGAGCATTCAAAGAAAAAACAAAAACAAAAAAAGCTCCTGCCCTCAAGAAGCTTACTTACATTCTAAAAGTGGAGACAACATGTACATAAATCAATGGATCCAAAATGCATAAAAGGTTCTTACAAAGTAATCTTAGAGGGGAAGTCTCTAGTAATTGAAGGAGACTAGGAAAGGTCCCCTTCAGAAGGTCATATTTGAGTTGAGTCTTCAAGGGGAGGGAAAACATGGATAATGCAAAAACACAGTGGCTGGAGATGGATCTTTATCTACGTGAAATAAATATCAAGTAGGCTGATATTGTTAGGTTATAGAGTTTGTGGAATGGATTAGGAATTAAAAGATTGGAAAGGGAGAAGGGGGCCAGGTTGGGAGGAGCTTTAAATGCCATGAGAAGTTTCCATTGTATTTAGTCTGAGGGGTAATAGGGAGCCAGTGAATTTTATTGAGAAGGAGATGAGGTGAAATGCCTTTTTTTTTAAACTTTGATTTTATTTTTAATTTTTTTTTGAAAATTTTACTTAATTAGTTAATTTAGAGTATTTTCCCATGGTTACAAGAATCATGTTCTTTCTATCCCCTTTCCCCACCCCCCTCCTGTAGCTGACATGCAATTCCACTGAGTTTTACATGTGTTGTTGATTATGACCTATTTCCATATTATTTATAATTGAACTGGGGTGATCCTTTGGAGTCTACATCTCCAATCATATCCCCATCGACCCATGTGATCAAGCAGTTGTATTTCTTCTGTGTTTCTATTACCACAGTTCTTTCTCTGAATATGGATAGTGTTCTTTTTCGTAAGTCCCTCCAAATTGTTCTGGATCATTGCTTTGTTACTAGTAGAGAAGTCTATTACATTTTATTGTGCCACAGTGTATCCGTCTTTGTGTACAATGTTCTCCTGGTTCTGCTCATTTCACTCTGTGTCAATTTCGAAATGACTTTAATTTTCTTTGGAGGTCATCTTTCATTCTCTTTACCTCATTTCTCAACTCCTTTGCCTCATCTTTCATCTCCTTTGCCTCATTTTCAAGCTGGTTGATTTTGGCTTTCAAGACATTATTTTCTATTTCCAGATGACTTATCTTAGTTTTAAAATTCTTGTCCCAATTGTCTTCATCCTCTCTTAATTGTGTTTTGAATTGCATTTTGAGTTCTTCCAAAGCCTGTGTCCATTTCACTGGGATTTCTGTTTTATTACTTGCCGCCTCCTGTGTATTGTTTGTACTTGGTTTGTTGCCTGTGGAGAAGTTGTCAATTGTAATTTCTTTCTTCTTTTTCTATTGTTTGCTCATACTTACCCCTTCTTTGCTCCCTGTATTTGTCTCTCCCCGCTTTCTCCTCTCATTTTTTTTGGTTTTGGGGCTTTCTGTCAGTCTCCCCTCTTGGAGTTTTGTCAGATCTCTCAGTGCAGTCTCTGGGGGAGGAGTGTTGGAGTTTGCCCTTCCCTGTCCTCTGGAGGCTTTTGATTGGATTAAAATCCATCAGTCAGTGAGGGAGGGGTGTTGCAGCCTAGGCTTCCCTGACTTCTGAAGACTTTTGATGGGATTAAGTTCAGCTGGGTTGGGCTAGGTGTGCTCTGAGGCCAAAAATCTCCTGGAAGGCTGGTGCAGTATAGAAGATCTCCAGGGCTCTGACTAGGCTGCCAGCTCCCTCTACAGCTACTTTCCTGCCATCTATATTAGATTCTCTGAGCTTGGCACTGACCTGCCCTCAAGGTATACCCTCCAGACCAGCACTTTTGCCCTCCCAGAGGTTCCCGCTGCCGCTGGAGGCTTAATGCTCAGGTGTGGGAGGGGGGGATGGATCCTGGGACCTTCCTTCTGCCTTCCCCTTAAATCCAAGTGTTCTTGGATTCTGGGTTGTTTTTTTTTGGGGGGGGGGCGTACCTTTTGAGTTTAGTCCAGCAGGAGGGTTCCTTGGCTCTGTCTTATTGTTGGGTTTGATTTTCAGTCCCCTAGGAGCATTCAGTTTGTGATTGGTAAGGAAGGGTATTCAGAGGTCTGAACTTCTGCTCCTTCTATGTGGCCATCTTGACTCTGCCTCCCTGGGCTTGAAATGACTTTAAAATAAGAAAAACACTTTGGCAGTCTGGGGGAGATGGATTGGAATGAGGAAAACCTTGAAGCAGAAAATCCATTTGAAGACTTCTGTAAAATAGACGCATTGTCCAAATCATCAGCAAAATGCTTCAGTTGTAGTCTATCACCTCGGAGTTCCCATTCACCTCTGATACTGTCCATACCCCATCAGTGTCCTCTAAAGACCAATTGACTTTGCAATGTCTTCAGCAAAACAGAAGGGTCTTAATTGTTTTCCAGGTGCTAGTTTAAACTCTTCTGCATCCACCTTTTTCTAAGAATGGGAGAGTACCTAGTACCAGTAATTGAAGGAAGAGCAGAAGGGCATCATCAGCTATCCTTGATATAGCTGCTCTTGTGATGGGCCTTTTCAGCAGGTTGCTGGGAAGAGATGAGAGATGACAGTTTGGCAAGGAACTCACTTCAGAAATCAAGGTGGGGACTCAGAAAATATCAGAATAGTGTATTATCCACTTCAAATTCATCTTAGCTTCCCTTCCTATAGCATTTTACAGTTCATGAGGTGTTTGGGGTGAACTAGCAGCTCTGGTGTGAGGTCTTTTCTGGGCTGCTCATCCATCTTTGGTGTCCACATTTCACCTAGCAACCCTGTGGTTCCAAGAAGCTGTAGTATACATAGAAGTGGAGTCCTAGTGAAATTGTCTCAGCAGACAGGCTAAACTAGGTTGAAGGTAACTTATAGGCTTTGAACCCTTCAATGAGTTATGGGGTATCTACCTCAAGCATATGAAGACTTCTCCTGGTAGAATGGGCAGATGAGAACAGTTCATTTTAATGCCATGAAGCTAGCACTAACAGGTTCTGGGAAATACCTAGATCTTGGTTAGATATCAAAAATGCAAAGGATATTGTGAACATTGGATTTGGCTCTCCCCTGATTGTAACAACGAAGGTACTTAGTTCTTCCCTGATTGTGAATATTTAAATTGTAACTCATGTTGATTTTTATATTTTAATCCCTATAAGTATAAACATCCTACTTAAAAGTTAAGTATGGAGACCTGCCTATTTTTAGATTCAATCACAAAAAATGCAAACATGTTACTTAAAACTTAAGTATGAAGATCTGCCCATTTAGATCTAATCACCAAAAGTGCAAATATGGCACTTATCCATGAAGTGGGAGGTCTGTGACCCACATGTGCAATAGTGGGTAATGAATCAGAATCCATTAACTGTCTTCTGGGCAGTCCTAGAGCAGAGCATCAGCTGTGATTGGTAGACGTGAAATTAGGGGAAGTGATGTAAGAGAAAAATGCCTTTAAAAGAGAGAGTGCTGCACAGAGTTTGGAGATTCTTAGAGTAGAGTTCAACTTGGACTTCCACTTCTGCTGGATGCAATTCTTCATGCTTTTGAGTTGAGGCTGGTGAAGAGGGGCAGAAGGATCTGCTGACTGGACTGACACATGGTGAGTCAAAAAGCTGACTCTTAACTGCTGGATTTTCTGAAAAGACTTTCCAGGTCCTCAACTTTGCTAAGGCTGGTTGAAATGAATTCTCTCTGCCTGGAGGGTCCAGGAGTAAATTACTTAGTGGTCAGGCTAGATATCTTACCTTATCCTCTCTCTGATTTCTTGCTTCACTCTTTCTATATTTTGTAAATAAATTGTAAATAAAATCTCTTTGGAATCAAGTAAATTCCTGGTGCAACCCTTTAAAAAATAACCCCTTCTCCCCCCCCCCCCAGCATCTGCTGCCTCTCAGGCCATTGCCAGTTATCCTGCCTTTTGCATTGTCACTGAATTTCAATAGCTTTGGAAGAGGGAGTGAGGCTGAGGACTTTTTGCAACTCTCCCTCACTTAAATTCACCTCATGCACAAGTCAAGACATCATCCTTGTGATGTTTTCTGTCTTCTTTAAAAATAAAGTTTATACGATGCTTTCTGAGTAACAATGCAGGATTAATAGATAAGGAATGGATGTATTATTATTCCCATTTTACCAATGTGGAGACTGGGTCTTAGAATTGACAAGGACCACATAACTAGTGAGTGTCAGAGCTGGGAAAGGAACTCAAACATTCTGTCATTCTGACCAGGACCCTTGTGGGTACACCTAATTGCTTTCTAAAGGATAATAGATAATTGATTTTCAAATGGAGTGCAGAAGACAATCTGTATATCAGCTGGTTTACCTTAAGTCTACGACAAAAATCTCAATTTGAAAAGCTTGCTTTCAACATAATGCTAAGCAGATATAGAAAGAAAAGGCTCATCTTTGTCCTCTTCTTGACTTTTCTTCTTTAGAGTAGATTCATCTAGGTTTCTTCTAGAATTAGCATTTTGAACTTATGCAAAAGTCTCTTCATCACTAGTTCATTTGATATGTCATCCTTCTCAGGGTTCATCTCTGCTTAGTTTTGGTCCATTACCAGCCTTGGGGATTATGGATGTATAAGCTGGGCCAGCTGTGTCTTTGGAGCTGAGATCTTCAAAGGCCAGGCTTTCTGGATTGGAGAATTATCCTGAAGCAACTGGAAAGATTTTTGAGATACAATAAAACAGAACAAAACAAACCCCAAAACTTTTTAAAAGAAATTATTAAAATGTATCATATTTTCCTGAAAAATGGCAGAATTAAATGTCAACAGCATTGGACTAGAAGGCAGGAGTAGATCACCTTAAGCAGGTCATGTAGTTTTCTGTTACACATGTTTCCACATGTCTAACAAAAAGTGAGAGGCAAAGGAATGGAAAGATAAGTTAGCCTCAGAGTTGGAAGAATTGGATGTAAATCCTCCTCCTAAATCATACTGACTCTCTGACCTTGGAAAAGTCATTTAATTGTTCTGTGTCCCAGAGAACTCTTCAAGATGACCATTTATTGAGAAGGTGCCAATTTGCTTTGGTAAAGGAAGTTTCTTTACAAGGAGGTTGTTTTTTTTTTTTAACCAAAGAGCTTAAAAATACAATTTATAGTTTGCAAAGCACTTTATAAGTATTATTTCATTTTATCTTCACAACCAGCTTGTAAGTAGATGCCATTATTATCACCATTTTATAGATGAGTAAACTGAGTCAGGTAATATTCAAGCAACACAACTACAGTTAAGTATCTTAAGGCAGATTTGAACTCAGGTCTTCCAATTCTAGGCCCAGACCTCTATCTACTGCTCCAACTTTCTTGCTATTACGTGGTATTTGATAAAGATAGTGGTCCCATTTGTATTTATCATCATGAATTGCTTTTCATATTGTAAGATTTAAATTAATATCCAATAACTCCAAGTATTATATTTTATGTTTTATTAATAATCACTTGAAGTAGAAGAAATAAAAAGAACAAAAGTAAAACCTGAATAAAATTCTCCTTTCTCTCATCTCACCCCACCTCCTTAGCACACTATCAGGGGAAAAAAAAGCAAGATGGTGGAGCTACACAAAACTTATATCCTCCCTATGTTAGCAAGTAATGTGAGAGGGAGAAACATGTGAAGCTGGAAGCAAATCTCCCCTGTGATTCCATTGGGAAATGAGCATGGAGAAATCTCCCAGATTTCCTTGCCTAGTTTCCCCAGTGAATCAGTACACTTAACCAACTTATATCTCTAAAGATCTTTAACTAGAGGTACATACAATATTGTACTTTTTAAGGGGATTTGACAATAATTTATGGATAAGAAGGAAATAAAAGAAAGAGAACAAAACCAGTGATTGCTAGGTGCATTGACAAGAACACCATTACGGGGCAGCCCCCTTTGGCGTAAGAGTGTACATTCTGAATAAGTGCATTCAACCTTCCATAGTTCAATTTCACTACATCCCAAAGTTCATTCTGGATCCTTTGGTGCAGTGTGAGGTTTCTGTAGGCTTCTCCATGGCTCCTTCTCCAAACAGTTCACTTTCTTAACTTGGGGAGGTAGCAAGTTTCTTATCCTATAATTTTTCTCAAACTAGAAACATTTTTATGAATCTAGAATTTTATGACAATAATACGATATAAAGGTAATGTGATCTAATGCAAAGCTGACTTAATTTGGAGTCAGGGGCCCTTGTGATGGTAATAAAGGCAGTGGGTTTTAGTAGTATGGCAAGACAAGGCCCAGGGAGAAGTCTTGGATCCAGAAGGACCCCAGACCCAATTTTACACACAGATGGCCCAGATTGGTTCAGGATAACACCAGGAAGCTCAGTAGATGACAACAAGGCAGCAGGTAAGCAGGTAGGATGGGAAAGACAAGGTAGATACAGCCACCAAGGGAAAGCAGCCAGTCCCTCCTGGTCAAACCAGAGAAAGACCCAGCTCCAATCCCAGTTAACTGTCTCACGCGTTTTCCCCTATATTCTAGAATCTTTTTTCTGCATCTGCATCTCCCTGCAGACCCACCTCATATGCCCAAATCCTCTCTTCCTTACAACAGTTGTGGGTTTCCTCTCCACCCTTGAAGGTCTTCAAGCAGAGACCAGGTGACTAGTTATAGTTAGTTATATAGTTTTAGATTTAGACAGCTGCCAAAGCTGATTTCAATTCTCAAATTTTTTTGCATCTGAGAGTTCTAGCTTTGTCATTACCACTAATTAAATCATAGCTCCAACCACATAGCCTTGGGGCCGCTTGTGATTGGATGGCTCCTTCCAGAACCACCATTCACGATGTGGCAGGCCACTGCTTTCCTCTGCCTCTCATTTTGTCGCTTTCTTTTACTTGTTTTTCTTTTGGAATGTAAGCTCCTCGAAGGTAGGTACTGCTTTTCTTTCCATTTCTATTTACATGCCCAGTGATTAGGACAAAGTAAGGCCTTAATCAGTACTCATTGACTGACTTTTTATTTATTTATTATGTTTATTATGCAACTTTCCCAGGGTCATAGAGCTAGTCAGTACTAAGCATCCTCTGCAGCTTAGCCAACAGTCACCAGGTAGTCCACATTGTCAACCTGGTTCCCAAAGCATCCCTCATGCCATTTTGCCTCTGTAAATTTCCAAGCACTCTGGAAACAGGAGCCCCATGTGTTTCCTTGACCTTGAAATAAATCCTTTGCTTTTTTCAACTCTTTGAAAATTAGTGTGATCATGTAGGCAGGAGCTTAGACTAAGTGTCCCAGGGAGTCTTCCTAGACAGAATTGTTTTTATTGGCCTTATTAATTCATAAAGAATTTATGAACAAACCATCGAGGGACTGGGCAAAGCTGGCACTAGCTCATTCTGAGACAGCTAAACTGAAGGATGATTGTTCTCCTCAGATCCCTCTTGGGTCCCTTGTTCCCTGTCCCCCTTCCCTGGCCAAATGGAGCCCAAACCACAACTCTGCAGGTGAATTAGTTAGTGGAAAGATAGGTCAAGTTAATGAACTTGGAGGCTCAAGTGGCTTTCATGTGGGCATGGCCAGAAATGACTTCAGGCTCTCATTAGGTCTGGCCTTGTGATGTGGCTTTCGCTATTCCTTAATACATATTGAGGGCATTCAATTTGTGAAGTGGGGAATGAGCCCTGCCTTTGGCATCACAAGACCTGGATCTGAATCTTACCTTGACCACTCACTACCTCTATGACTTTTTATTGCTTTCTCTTGATACATCTCCATTTCTTTCTCTGCAGAACAGGGTTCCTGAAAGAAAAGATGCCACCCAGATCTGAACCTAGGATCTTCATTGGATGCTCCATGCATATATTCTCTTTATTTAGGATTTTGGCTCAGGGGACTGAACATTTTCAATTCTAATTTGACCCACATTTATCAAGCATTTTGTACACCTGGTAGTGACTCTACTCAGTTCTGAGGATAGAATTCAGAATGAAACAATTGCTTTTTTTTTTAAACCCTTACCTTCCATCTTGGAGTCAATACTGTGTATTGGCTCCAAGGCAGAAGAGTGGTAAGGGCTAGGCAATGGGGGTCAAGTGACTTGCCCAGGGTCACACAGCTAGGAAGTGTCTGAGGTCAGATTTGAACCTAGGACCTCCCGTCTCTAGGCCTGGCTCTCAATACACTGAGCTACCCAGCTGCCCCCTGAAACAATTGCTTTAAAAAACACTTTTTTTGTTGTTGTCAGAAAATTTCTCCCTATGGCATGTAGCCATTTAATTCACAGGAAGATGAGTTGTCTGAGTAATAGTGAAGGCTGGACAGCTCCGGTGGGTTTGTAGTCTAGGGCAGACATACCATGCCTTTGTTCTGATCTGACTCTGCATAGGTAGAGTAGTCAATGCCTATGTGACATTATTTTAGGACAGACATTGGGCTTTCCCCAACAGCTTCCTAACGGGCTTTGGATTGCCTTTAGGTCCAGCATGGTCTGAAATCCTTAGCACCAGAGAACAAAGGCAGCGATGTTGTCTCTAGGAGAATACTGCTGAAATTCTGCATATATTACCTAGAAGGAGAGATGGGTGTCTGTGTGTTTGGTGGATGGGGTGCCAGCTTTTCTCCACTTGCAGGTAAACATGGATTGGTTTGACAAATTAATCATTACTTTGCAAGATATAAATAAAGTGGTGCTAGAGAAATAAGATGAGAAGAGCCAGAGAAGATGTGACCCTGCTGCAAGAAACATTCAGTTTAGGAGGAGGAAAAGATGCAAACACAGAGGGTTACACTATAAAATATTGCATAATAAGTTCATTAGTCAGGGAAGAGCCAACTTGTTATGTGGGGTTGTAGGTGAGAAGTTGTTAGGAACTAGGAAAATTAGGCAAGGCTTCCTGGAGGAAGTTACCTTTGTGCTGAACTGAGAAAGTTGCAGGGGCACCCAAGAGTTATAAGAGATATTCTGGGTAATAGGAAACAGTGTGAGCAAAGACACCGAGGTCAGAGTGTGGAGTATATTTGAAGAGAAGATGAAAAAATGTTTAATTTGGCTAGACCACAGGATGCACGGGAAAATGTATAGGAGGTTAGAATGGAGATAGGTGCAGTAATGGTGGCTTGTGGAAAGCCTGGAATATTAGGCAAAAGGTGTTTGTATTTTCTTTAGTAGGACATGGGGAGTCATTGGAAAAAAGAGATAGAATCTGTATTTTGAGAGCTAGAGTTCACTTTAGGACATAGAATGTCCGAGACAGGAAGATCTTCAGAAGAAATATTAGAACTGAAAGGGATATTCTATATGTAATAAAGAATATCATAATAATGACTAATATTTATGTAGTGTTTTACAGATCTTATTTCATTTGATCCTCAGAGATAAAGAACCAAGGCAGACAGTTTACGTGAACTTGTCCAAGATCATACAAGCTAGGAAGTATCTGAGACTGAATTTGAATCCAGATCTTCTGAGTTAAAGACCAGCGCTCTATCCACTGAACCTCCTAGCGACATCTAACTGGAATGTTGGAATATAGAATGTCAGAGCTGGAAAGACCCTCAGAACATAGCACATACAATATTAGAGTTAGAAGAAGCTTTCTACATAGAATACAGGATATCAGAACTCAAAGGCTGAAAGGAACCATAGATATGACCTTGACCAACCCCCTAATTTTTTTCTTTCTTTTTTTTTTAATTTTATAGTATTTTATTTGATCATTTCCATGCATTTTTCATTAATGACAAAGATAATTTTCTTTTCCTCCCTCCCACCCCCCCCCCCGTGGCCGTCACGTGATTCCACTGGTATCATATGTGTTCTTGACTTGAACCCATTGCCATGACCAACCCCTTAATTTTACAGAGGAGTAAACTGAGGTTCAAAAGATTGTCTACCCTCACAGGGAATCACATAGAAATCTCCAAATTTCTAATTACTCATCAGAGCTCTTTCCCCTTTTCTTTCAAGATAAAAAGGATATTCCTTAGACCATATACTTGCTCTTGCTTGCTTGGGTGTCCCCCCCCCCCCTTGTCTTTTAGTTTCTAAGGCAAGGAATTGAATCAGTTATCCTTTGCCCAGGCATCATTCACAGCAATAGATGCCAACCCTTCTGGGCAAAGACGCAGGAAAGATGTTTCCTCCTTTCAAAGAAGCTTAAATGATATTTTGAATCCTTCTGCAGGGGAAAAAAAGAACTTTAATTGTTCCGACTTGATTGCAAGATTCATCAAGGAGTGAACCTGGTGCTGTTCTTTCTCAGTTCTAATCTCTAACAAACCAGCTGGGGACAAATAACCAGACAGAATAATTGGCAGAAATCAAGATTTAAAAATTTTACAGTTGAATAGGCCTATCTAAAAGGAAGCATCCTTTGCCTTTCCTCCTCCACTCTTGATGAGGAACATTTTTCAAATGTGAGTTTCACCCTGGAAAGCGGGTCCTTTTTTCAGCAATTGTGCTCTAATTTCTTCTGTTACAGAAATGCTTTCTCTTGCTTAGGTGGCCATTCAAGCTCAGGAAATTTGACTGAGTGTGATTTGCATGTGAGATCATCCCCATAGCTTTCACTTGGAAAACACCAATTCTTTGGAGCACTTGGAGAAAATGGACTCCTGGAAGCTTTGGAATCCAGAGGACTCAGACTTGTACTTATGTCTGATGAAAACTTCCTCTAGTGGCAGATGCTCCTTTGATGAAGTAGGACCCCTGATGGGAAACTGCTCAAGGGAGGAAAAGGGATGCATTGAACCTCTCACCACAGGAAAGCCAAGTTCAAGTTAGTGATGGAAAATGTTGCTTAGATCAGCTGTAGCATCTTCTTTGTTGGGCATCTGTGAGTCCTGGTTTGCAGAGAATGGCAGTTGAGGATCTCCCAAAGGGCAATGGAGACATTTATAATGGTAAGGAGAAGTAACCCAGCATTTACTAGGTACCTGCTTCATGCCTGGCAATGTACCGACTGCTTTCTAAATATGAACTCATTGGAACTTTTCAACAACTTTGGTACATAGGTGCTCTTATGATAGCAATTCAAACCCCTCAAGATTAAGGAGGGAGAAGCAGATAAAAGGATATGCATGTGGGGGAAAGAAGAGGGACTGGAAACATGACTAGAGGGAGGGAACTTCATGGAGAACCCAGTGTCCCATTGCAATTCTCACGATCTCAAAAGAAATTGAGAATGTTGGAAGAAACTATTATGGGATATTACAGACAATAGATCCAAGAGGACAGGCAGGCATGGGTGGATTACAATCTGTACTCATGAAATCATACATCCATTTGGGGATTTATGTATTTAAAGTCTGATCCTTTATTAATTTAATTAAATTCTTGGAGGGTGGGGCCAAAGACCATTGGCAAAATTTATCTTGAAATGGGTAGAAAACAAGAATGATTTCCATTTTACTCAGCACCCCTTTTGATAAATTTACTAGGTAATGTTGTGTTATGGTTGTCTAGAGACATCCTTCTAAAAGTCTGTAAGCCCCATGAAGGCAGGAATTTTACCTTTTCTAAACTTCATCTTTCTTTTAGAAGTCAGTCCAATATTCTGCAGTCAGGAGGTGCTTAATGCATGCTTGTAAAATATGAAAGTATCAGGGCAGCTTAATCTCTTCCCATAGGATACCTCAATGTTAGCAGATAGCTGCTGCCAATATTAATCTGGTAGCAGGGTTCTGCTCATGTCTGGTTTCTAGTTTCTGGGTGGATCAGACCTAGATAATGCTTAGAAAGAGAGAAGCCAGTTACAAACTTCATTTAAGAGTCCTCTGGTGAAAGATACCCATCAGCAGAGCTCAGGAACAGCAAAGGGGCAGCATACCTTGATAGCAGGCAGCAGGATTTTTCAAGGAATAAAGAAGGTGGCAATATTGTCAGGGGGAATAAGCCAGCTTTGAGTTCTTGAAAGAAACAAAGGTGATTGTATTAAGTGTTTACTATATACCAAACACATAAAAAAAATCTTATTTGATCCTTACAACAATCCTGGGAGATAGTTGCTGCTATTATTATTATCATCATTTTACAGTTGAGGAAACAGATGGATTAGAGGTTAAGTGATTTTCCCAGGGTTACAGGTCTCCTTCTGAGTCTGGATTTGAACTCAGATTTTCTCAACTTTAGCCCCAGTGCTTTGGGCACTGTATCACCTAGCTGTTTTTACATGGTTAGAGAGGGAAAAGATTGCAATTTCTATTCCTTTCTGTTCCATTTCATAAATATCTATTATGAACCCCTTCTATGTAAGACATTATGCTATGTGCTGGTGCTGTAAAAATTGATTTGGCCCAGATTCTGTTCTCAAAAAAGCTTTTAATCTAAGAGAAAGTAAGAGTCTTTCCAGTGACCTATGGAGTTATCCTGTTGGTATGTCTTCCAGAGACAATCCATCGTGATGTGCCTATTAAATGCAGTCTGCCTGCAATGGTTTCTGGTAAAAAGAATGGAGGAATCCCTCATTTTTCCCTGATCAAAAAAAGACAGATCCCTAGAAAGGATGGAAAAATGATCCAACAAGAAAATTAGAAAGAAAAAGGCTGAGGAAGTTGGGGAAGTCTAAAACCATTGATATAGGGTAAGAAAATTTAGGAATATGACGGGCAGTGAAACAGAACATAAAATTTTGCATGGTTAGATCTATAGAAGCATGAGGCTTTGCTTATAAACCAGGGGTCATTTAACTATGATTTTATTTTTTAAAGAAATGTTTTGCTTGCTGCATTTCAATATTATTAATTTTCCTTATGAATTTTTGCACATTCCAAAACATTACTCTTCAAAGGGGTTCTTAGGACCAACCAATGTAAGTTTAATAATCCCTGCTCTGAAGGCCATTTAAGAAGGTCAGACTCTCTGGGGCTCTGTCAAAAGGAGGGTGTATGTGAATGTCATTAAAATAAATTGAAGGGTTCTTTTTTTTATCCTTACCTTTCAATACTAAATATTGGTTCCAAGACAGAAGAGAGGTAAGGGCTAATCAATTGTGATTAAGTGACTTGACTAGGGGTCACAAAGATAGGAAGTTTCTGATACCAGATTTGAACCTAGAACCTCCTGTCTCCAGGCCTGGCTATCTACCCATTATGCCACCTAGCTACCCCATGGAAGAGTTTTTAAAACTTTATTATCTCATGAACCTCCCTGGCAGAATAGTTGTTAGAGGACCCTGGAGTTTGATCTTATTACTTCATGTGATTTCTGTGCTTCTTTTTCCAAATGGCAGATTCTGTTTTTTAAACTGTTATTTTCTTTTTGCATTGCTTTCATTTCTATTTACCATTTTTCTTCTATCTTTCTTACTTGATTCTTGAATTCCTTTCTGATTCCTCAAGAGCTTGTGTCCAATTTCCATTTTTTTTGGGAAACTTTGGATGTGTTTGCTTGTTTGTCACTCTTTGCCGTTGCTTCTGTAGGCTGTTTTTCACCATAGAAGTTACCCAGTGTCATAGGCTTTTTCTATTGCATTTTATTTCTTTTGGTACTTGTGGATTGCCATTCCTGAGTGTTGGTAGCCATTGCTGTGTTAGTTTTTTTCTCTATATATTCTCTTTGCTTCCCAGCCAGAAGTCTGAGTGAGGAAGGCAGCCAGCTCTCAGTGTAGCAAGCTACAAAGTTTTGCCCTGAGGCTATTTTTCCAGTCTCCATGACTTCTGCTGTGGGCAGCCCTTCTCTATGCTCTCTCCACTCCCACACTGAGAGCTCCATAGCTTTGGATCCCAAGTCTTGATGCTAAGGCTTTGCACTGTTTTTAGCAGTAAGTCTGTGGTGTCCTCAGCCAGCCCCCAAGAATTTAGAGATTGCTCCAGCCCTCGCTCCGACTCTGGCATCATAGGTGGTGTGGGGGAGGCGTGATCAGCTCACCCTTTGGTAGGTGTAATTTTATCCCCTTATAGCATGGGGATGCCCAAACCCTGCCTACTTTCAAGGCAGAGCCCCTTCACTTGTCTGATTTTGATTTTTATACTTTTGAGATGTTTTGTATTCGTCAGTTGTGAGTAGAGGAAGCCCCTTCTTTCTATTCTGCCATCATCTTAGCACAGAAGTTGAGTTTGATTTTTAAATATCTTCTTCTAGAGTTATGATCTAATCTCAAAGAGAGAGAGAGAGAGAGAGAGAGACAGAGACAGAGACAGAGACAGAGACAGAGACAGAGACAGAGAGACAGAGAAGAGAGAGACAGAGAGAGACAGACAGACAGAGAGAGAGACAGAGAGAGAGACAGAGAGAGAGACAGAGAGAGAGGCAGACAGACAGAACAGTTTGCCAGGGTGATGTCATCTATGTGGACCATAGGGAAGTGCTTCTGGCTCAGAATGAGCCCTGGAGCATTTGAGTTCATTCTATAACTCTTTTTGTTTAACCTACTATAAGACTGGGAGGAGCTCTTCTCCATTGCCTACATAGCTGGAACTATTAGCATCTTCAAAAGAGACTAAGTCAGGGAGCAAGGTGATTGCAGCATTTGTAGTTTCTTGTGAGAGAACTGTGGTGGTGGGGCTTCCTCCACTTAGACCATGGGGCCTTGGGAAATGGGCCTGGGTCATTGACTTTTTCATTAGTTACTTCTTCATTATAGGTTCAGGGAGTAGAGTCTGATTTAGGTCAAGAGCTTATAGGGACTGAGGAGCCCAGGAACCCTGGTGATGCAGTCAGCCCAGCAAAGATAATCTGAGAGTCATCATTCCAGGATTTCAGCTTAGCAGAATCTGGCAGTGATGCCAACTTTGGATGTGAACTTGGTGGGGCCAGTGCTATTTGGAGGGTATAGCATTATGTCCCTGAGGTATTGGGGGAAGTGTTTGTTCTAGCTTTATTTGTGAAATAAATATTTCTTTCTAAAAACTACTTGATGTTAAATATGGCTAGGGTACCAGCTTAGGGACCCTAAATTGAAGAAAAAGTCAATGGGGGCACAAGCCACTAGCAAAGAAAAGCTCTAAGCCCCCAGGGTCCCCTGGAACCCTGGTGTAACAGTTTTGACCTTGAGCAATTAGAGTTGGAGTCAATCACAATTCATTACAGTGATGATAATTTACATTTATAGAGTTCCAATATTTTTCAAAGAGGCCTAGATACATTTGGCTCATTTGAGAACATGTTTGGGATGGACTAAAGACCACCTGCCAGATGGAGGAAATGGTTAATGAGTTCCTGACACAGATTAGAACACTAGTATAAACACAGGAAATAATTGTGATGGAGGGAGGCAAATCTATGACACAGTCACAAATATCACCAATTGAATGCTGGAAATATCCACTTAGTTGTATCATAGGCATCTCCAGTGCTGACTGTCCAACATGGAACCAATTATTTTCCCCCAAATGAACCTTCCTTTTGTGGTAGAGATATGAGAGAGAGAGAAGTTTTTGCAGGACCTGTGGACCAAGATGCAGGACTGGAGTTCTAGCTCTAAAATGCAAAACCCATGATTCCATCGGAATTCCCAGGGTTGGTGTCAGTTGGAGCTGAGTTGGGTCTTTGCTGGCCACACTCTGAGAGGAGAAACTCGGCTTTTGGACTTTGTCTCTCTGGCTCTGGGCAGTTGGAGCTAAGCGAGGGGCTTTTCGGTGTGTCTGCGTCTGGGATTGGAAGTCATACTTTTCCCTGGAGGCTTTTTGTTGGCCATACTAAGAAGAGAAACTGGGCTTTTGAACTTAGTCTCTGGCTTTGAACAGTTGGAGTTGACCAGGGGGCTTTTTGGTCTCTGGGTCTCTGACTGGGGGACACACATTTGCTCTCTGGAAGTTTGAAGTTGGCTGAGAGACTTTTGTGAAGCTGACTTGGCTTTTGGACTCTGGTGGGGCTGACTTGGTTACTTGAAGTTCTCTGACTTTGGACAGTTGAAATTGACAAGAAGGAGAAATCTAACTGAAGAAGAAGAAAGAAGATCTTGAAAAGCCATTGTCCTCCATCTCCCTGTATAATAGTCACAGTTTGTGACTGGACTACTTTCTCAATTTTACCTTAGTTAGACTAGGGACTTTCTCATCCCCGTTACCTCAGTTTCCCATCCTGTTATCCCAATAAACCCCTTACCTGAGAAAGAACCTTGGAAGTATTTTATAATTCACTCAGGGGGAGGGAAAATTAGGAGGAGAAGGGTGAGCAGGGAGTTGGAGCAGGGAGGAGGGAGTGAGGGAGGAAGGAGGTTAGGAAATAGATCAGCCATCATTAGAGATCAATAGGCAGATTCCCCGAGAGCAGTGTCCCTTGTGTATCAGGATCCCTGTGTGTGTGCAGCATCCCCCAGCAGCATTTCTGTAGTAGTAGTTTCCCTCAGTTTATATTCTTTATTACACTTTTCAACTACTCAGTTTCTGTTAAGGGATACATCAGCCTTTCATCTCCAGGCTTTCATCACCAACCTTGGAATCATGCTCAAATGTTAACTATCTAATCTATTTCCAGGTCTTTTAAAAATCTTTTTCTTTTTGATACTTGGAATTGGTTCCAAGGCAGAAGACCTGTAAAAGCTAGGCAATTGAGGTTAAGTGACTTGCCCAGGGTCATATAGAAAGGAAGTATCTGAAGTCACATTTGAACCTAGGACCTTCCATCACCAGGCTTGGTTCTTTGTCCATTGAGTCTTCTAGCTGCCCCTATTTCTAAGCCTTATTGAATCTACTGTGACAGTCCAGGTCTTCATTACCACTTAACTGGATTATTGCCATGCCATATCTTCCTAAATATTCTCCCTGCTTCTCTTATCTCTTTTCTCCAATTCATCTTTCAAATAAGTGCCCAAAGTCCAGTCAGACTATGCTATTTGTTTCCCCAAGACATTCCAGGGGCTTCCTATTGGCTTGAGGATAAAATGGGAACTTCTCTGTTTACCATTTAGAGCCCTTCCTAATCTTGATCTAGCTCGAATGATTTGAGAATAATCTACCTCATTCACTCTGTGTTCCAGCCATGCTGGCTTACTTACTGTTTCCTCTACATCCCGTCCCATGTTCCACCTCTATGGATGATACACACTCTTTTCCTTGCCTAGAATCCTCTCCCCCATTTCCTCCATCTCTTGGGATCCCCAGATCCCTTCTAAGTTCAGTTCAAATTGCCCCTCTAACAGGAAGCCTTTCTTGATCGGTCCAGTAACTAGCCCTGAAATAACTTTGTATGTGTTTTCTATTTATTTAACTGAATAGATTTTGTTTCTCTAGGTAGAATGTAAGCTTCTTGGGGGGGTGGGTGCAATTTTTATTTTTGTCTTTGTGTGCCCAGCATCTGGCACAGGGCCTGGCCCATTGAAGGTGCTTGAGCAATGCTGGTTGAATTGAATTCCATTGGCTTACTGCTGGAGTGCTAAAAACTGCATATAAGACGCCGAGCAGATGCAAGGCAAAGAAGGAGACAAGGAAAACTCTCACTCTGAATGGGATTCTGAGCAGTGAGGAAGAACATGCTGGGGAATGAGAAGGAATGGGAATCTGTGGAGACAGGAGGGTATCATTGAGCTTAAGAACTCCTGAGGAAGCAGGAGAGGAGGCTCAGACACAGTCTGACGTGACCAAGATTTGAAATTTGTATATTTCCTAGCCATTTTGAAATCATGCAACCGACACAACAGCCTCCCTCCTCATCTGCTCCCATTGGAACTTTATCTCTGGCCCTGAGATCCTGCTCTCTCTCTCTCCCTCTCTCTCTTTCTCTCTCTCTCTGTCGCTCTGTCTCTCTCTCTGTATGTATGTATTAACAAAAGAAAGAGAGAGGAGGGACAGACAGAGACAGAGACACAGAGACAGAGAGACAGGCAGCGAGAGATCATGCATTTGCCTCCCCATTAGTCCTCAGTAATTTTCATGCCATTGCCATTCTGATTAGCATGGGAGCTGTCCATCCGTGAATCCTCTCCACAATGCTTCCTCCATGAGCAGCCCAGCTTCTTCTCTGATCCTAGAGAAAAAAGCTTTAGCCCATTAGCTAGATAGCCTCATAACAGTAATCATGCCTAATTCTTAATTGCGAATGTGTTGCAGCCTATGCACACCCACCATGTATTTCAGTAAGTTGTTTACTTGACGTTGAATTCTTTGTTGATGGTGACCCATGAGAGAAAAACTCAATGCCCGGCCACAAGGAGAGCAACATGATCTTTGAGTAGTAAACTGGAATGTTTGCAAAATGCTTTACATCTGTCATCAGAGGGCAGGCTCACAATAACCCTGTGACGTAGTCCTATGCTTTACACTGGATGAAACTGAGGCACACAGAGGTTAAGTGATTGAGCTAAGGTCAGAAAATGATCTAGTGTCACCGATAGGACTTGAACCCATATCTTTTCTGTTTCCAAGTCTATGCCATGTGTACAAACTGCCTACATTTCAGAAATTCACTTAATTTGAGTGCATCGAGAGCCTGTTATATATAAAACAAACAAGCAATACCAACAAAAAAACCAAACCAAACTGAAAACGAAGTCATGTCTTTCGGATGCTAAAACAGCAGCTCTTCCCCATTTGTCTGGCTCTTTCAGTTTTATAAAGTGTTTCCCTCACAATTAACCCTGTGGGCAAGAAGTGGAGATATTATTGCCTTGTTACAAAGGAGAAAATGAAGGCTCAGAGATTAAGAGATTTGCCCAAGCTCACCCAGCGGGAGTGGCTGGGTCAGAATTTGAACTGTTCCTTCTGTCTTTTTTTACCTTCATTCTGGTGACAGTCTACAGTTGTTGGGACCTTCTTCCCCTTTTCCTTCCTAGTATCTCATTCGGTGAGCTCAACAGTTCCCAGTGATTCAAACATAATTTTTATAGAGATGATTCCCAGTTCTATATAACCAGTCTTAATCTCTCTCCTGAGTCCTAATTTTCTTCACTGACTTCCTTTTGGACTTTTCAGATGGAAAGTCCCAAAGACAACTCAACAAACCCAACCAGAATCTAAAAACTTCTTTCCCCCGAGTTCCTAATACACATGGGGCCACCACCATCTTCTCAGTGAGCCAGACACACAATTTTGGTGTCATCTTTGACTCCTCATCCACACTCACCCCAGACCAGTTGTGAAATCAGTCAGTAAACATAACTTTTTAAAAATACTATTTTTATTTTACTCCCTCTCAATTATATGTAAAATAATTTTTGACATTTAAGAATAATTTTCAAGTTCCAAATTCCTTTCCTTTCACCCTCCTTGAAAAGGCAAACACTTTGATACAGACTGTATGATGAGCATGCAAAACATATTTCCATATTAGCTTTGTTGGAAAGAGAAGAGAGACAAAAACCCAAGAAAATAATGGAAAAAAGTATGCTTCAATCTGCATTCAGACTCCATCAGTTCTTTCTCTGGAGGTGGATAGCAATTTTTCATCGTAAGTACTTTGAGATTGTTTTGGATCATAATATTGCTGAAAATAGCTCAGTCATTTACCGCCAATCATCATACAATATTGCTGTTATCCCATACCTTGTTGTTCTGTTTCTGTTTGCTTCACTTTACATCAGTTCACATAAGCTTTCCCAGGTTTTTCTGAAACATCCTTCTCATCATTTCTTGATAGCATGACAGCATTCCATCACAATTATATACCACAACTCCTTCAGTCATTCTCCAATTAATGGAGAGTTTCCAATTTGATTTCTAATTCTTTTCCACCAAAGAAAAGATTCCCTGAATGTTTGTGTACAAGTATGTCCTTTTCCTTTTTTCTTTTGGATCTTTTTGGACCAAAGACATAGTAGTGGTATGACTGGGTCAAATATATGCATAGTTAAGAAACATTTATTAACAACTCACTAAATCACCTATACTGTGCCTTTTCTTGTTTTTACTACTGCCATGGCATCTCTTCTGTATATCTCTACTCACACTGCCACACCCTAGTTCAGGCTCTCATCACAACCCTGCTGGAGTATTTTAATAGTTCTAGAATTGGTCTCCTTTGTCTCAGGACTTCAGTATATCCTCACCTGATCTGCCAAAGTGACCTTCCTGAACTTCATATTGGAAGATATCACCCACCCTTCTTATTATTTTCTAGTAGCTTCTTGTTGGCTCCATGGTCAAATAGAAAATTATTTATTTGGCATTTCCCTCTCTCACTTTTCCAATCTTCTTATACCTCCTTCCTCTACATATTCTCTATCTTCCAACAGCACTTGCCTACTTGATGTTCCTCACATACCATACTAAGGGTGGGTAGGTAGCACAGTGGATAGAATGCTTAGTCTGGAATCAGAAGACTTGAATTCAAATCTGGTCTCAGATACTTACTGGCTGTGCGATCCTATTCAAGTCACTAAACTGTGCACCAGTTTTCTTATCTGTAAGATGATCTAAAGGAAATGGCAAACCACTCTAGTATCTTTATCAAGAAACTCTCCAAATGCAATTATGAAAAGTTTAACACAAGAGAAAATGATGGAATGACTCCATTCCATTCTTTCTTCCAACTTTATGACTTTTTATTGCATGGACTCATCTAGAATATTAATATATACTTCTGCTTTTTAAAATACTTTAGGATTTAGCTCAAGATCACTTTTATGTTTTGTCCCTTTCACTCTTCTTCTTCCCATCTCTAGATACTACTCATTTCTTCTGAAATAATTTTCAAATTATACTATATAAATCTTTTATGAAAATATTTGCTTGTGGTCTTCCCCAATAAAATGTGAGCTTCTTGATTTCAAGGGCATACATATTTTTAAATTTAAGTTTATTTATGTATATGATACATTAAAATACCCAGGTAACTCCCTCTCTCCCTGTTGTCCCCCCCATTAGAAGAGACATTGCTGGTCAAAAAGACCTACGCATATATGTCAATTCTGTCTCTGTAGTTGGACAGACACAAGTCATTCTTCCAACAATTTTTATGCACTGTTTATAATGTTTTCTTGATTTGGCTCATTTCACGCTTCATAATTTCATGTATGTCTTTCTTTTTTTATCCTTATCTTCAATTTTAGAATAATTTTATGTATTGGTTCTGTAAAAAATGGAGACTTGAATCCAGGACTTCAATCCCCAGAAGTCCTTGCTCTACCTCCCCAGAATGGTTTGTAATCTCCTTGTAACCTCACCTGGGCCGAGATTGAGATGGGGTATTTAACCTGGTTGTGAATAGGCTCAGCTTTTTTTTCTACTTCTGCTTCGGAGCAGACGCGGCTCTCCACCTAGCAGGCAAGATGTGAATAGGTTCTTTGGGCCTAGACACATGCCTTTCTTACTTGTGTTTCTTTATATTTTAACCTTTAATAAACTTCTAAAAATATCATATTCCTTGCAGAGAGAAACAAATTTCTACCTCTAACAGTATCCCCAAAAATTTTAATCTTTACAGTTCTGAGGTAGAAGAGTGGTAAGGACTGGACAATGGAGGTTAATTTGCCCAGTCACACAGCTAGAAAGCATCTGAGACCACATTTGAACCCAAGACCTTTTATCCATCTGCCTGGCTCTCAATCCACTGAGCTACTACTTGATTCATGTAGGTCTTTCCCTGTTTTTTTTTTTAATTAACCTGCTCATCATTTATCACAATGCAGTAGTGGTATTCCATTACAATCATGCCACAACTTGTTTAGTCATTCCCCAGTTGATGGGCCTCCCTTCCATTTCTACTTCTTTGCTAACACAAAGAGAGCTGCTGCTATAAATACTTTGGAACCTACAGTTTAATTCCCTTTTTCCATGATCACCTAGAAAATAAACTTGATAGTGGTATTTCTGGGTCAATATACACACAGTTTTATAACTCTTCAGGCATATTTGTTTTGCTTTTGAATGCTGGGTGATTGGTTAGCAGAAATACTAGACCAATCTACATACTTAATAAATGCTTGTTGACAGACTAATCCATTGCTTCTTCTGCTAACTCATATGAATTTTTCACAAGAAAGGAGTATGAAACAAGTCTATATTCTAAAAATTAGAATCTAATTTGAGAAAAAAAATAGGATCTTTGAATCATAAATATAGACATTGCAGAGACCTTTGAGGTCATTCATTCCAGTCTCCTCATTTTAAAAACGAGCAACCTGGTTTACAGGGAGGTTAAGAGATTTGTTCAGGGTCACAGAGTCCATATTAAATCTGTGGTGGAATTTGAGTCAACGTCTTCCTGACTCCAAGTCCAGCACTCTACCCATAATCTATGTTTTAAATGATACTACTTCAGAATTAAATTGGACATTATCTCAGTCCCCAATGCATGAACTAGATGAGCAATGCTCAGAATGACAAGGAAGGGAGTGATCAATAGTGTAACAGTTGCAACTGATCTCTTCTCATTCTTATTTTGTATTCCACTGTCAAGGCAACATATTTCTGTTCACAATTCTTTACCATTTTTACCAAGAAAAGCTCAAATGCCACATTTCATTCCAGGGTTTGCTCATCATGTCAATTATAGGTTTCAATTAGAATCTTTTTTCTCTTTGGCTCCACTTTTTGTTTCCAAGTGGCAATTATCTTTCCAAATCCACCCAGCATTGAAAGTGTAGCTTTCTAACTCAGCTTCTTGTTACTCAGTCTGCTGAAACTCTTGCCAGCAGTCAGTCTATAATCAATCTGTGTTAGGTACATTGGAGTTGACACCCATCACTCCACCTTTCCCTTTGGAGAAAAATACACATTTAGGAGACTTGATGGGATTTGGTTGCCATGGATTTTGATGAAGTTCTTCCCAGAGCTGGGCATCTATTTTTGCTTGACTATGCTTCTGTGATTAGTTTCTGTCTGACTGATCCAGCTCACCTTCTTTATCTAAACACTATCAGGTGCCTCTTTACCTATTTCAATACAACCTTAGACACTTTCAGAACGACATGGAATGGAACCGTCTCTGAAAGCATCAATTTGTGGAAAATAGGCCAAACCTCTTGTATCCCTGGTCCTAAACAC
>NC_077227.1:749266156-749281156 GCF_027887165.1 Monodelphis domestica | reverse complement strand
GGTGTTAGGAGCTTGGACAGGGAGGACGCCCGAAGACAGCTTTCCTTCAGAGCGGTCACGTGAGTTAAGGACTGATTCTTTCCACCTTGGCCCTTTGGGCCTAAAACTCCCTCTGCCTTGGTCAGAGGTTGAGTAGCCTCTTTCCCTTTTCTCTTCTCTCCTTCTCTCCCTCTCCTTTCCCTACTCCCAGTGTGATTAAACCTCCATAAACTCCATTCTGACTTGAATGTTTCATTTTAGGAATTTCATAAGTAAATTCCTTGGCGGCCATTGTTCAATATTACATAAATCCTGTAGCCACACTTTAACCATTACAATATTATAACCTCTCCCAGAAGCCTAAAATTTCTACCATTACACTAGTCTAAGCCCGCAGGGACTCACTCACTTCTGGTGGGGGCCATTGGTCATGATACCCTCTCTTATTTCCACCTACAATGTCTTGTTTCATTCTATACTATTAACATGTAAAGTGACCCTTGCATTGTGTTTTAAATTTTATAAATCATTTTATGAATATAATGGGATTCTTGACAACCCTGTGAAATAGATACTATATGTTTTATGATGCTATCTAATTGCAAAATCACAGAATTTGAGAGTTGGAAGGGAACAAGGACTGTCTTTTGCCTCTTGTATGGTCAGGGCTTAGTTCTGGCATAGAGCAGATGTTTAAGATGTTTAATAAATGATGATGGATTGATCAACTTCAGGGGCCACTAGTTAAATCCATATAGAAAAGCAATTCTCACCAGAGCATACCCAACAAAAGGTTGTCTAACCTCCACTTGAAGATGTCTAAGAATGGGGATCCCACCATCTCTCAAGGCATCCCATTTCTCTGATTGCTAGAAAGTTTGTTCTGACATCAAACCTTCATTCACTTCTTTTCAGTTTCCACCGATTTAATCTGATTCTACCAATGAAAACATCAAATCCTCCCTCCACAAGTTAGTTCTTCAAATACTTGAAGATAGCTATTGTATCTGAATCTTTTATTCTCTGGGTGAAACATCCCCAATTCCTTTAATTTATCCTCATAAGCCATTCACTCAAGGTCCTTTACTTTCTGGTGTTTCATCAATGTACTTATTTATGCTCAATGATAATCATGAGACCTCTGATGAGGTCTAGAGAGGGCAGAGGATGGTCGTTCTATTTTGGGAAGCTAGGACTCTTCATGAGACCTCAATTCCCATTGGATTTTTTTTGTTTCCATATCACATTGATGACTCATATTGAGTATATAGTTCATGGAAAAAACATGGATATCGTCTTCTAGGAGGGAAATTAGTTTTATTCTATTTAGACTCAGAAAGCATAATGAGAGACAATGAGAAGTTAAAGGAGTCAGGTTCTAGGTCAACTTAAGGAAGAACTTACTAACAACAAAGGTTGTCCATCTGAAGAATAAATAGGCTGCTTTGGGATCAGGTGTTTATTAGAGTTGTTTAGAGTCTATATGATCAATTGTGATATTTTCTAAGGATTCCATATTCATGGAGGCTTTGAACCAAATGAGATTCAAATCCAATGGTTTAGAAAGCAAACTTATTCAAAATAGTTCATTTTCTGACAGAATTGGGTATATATAGAATGAGAATTTTGAACTTGAAGTCAGGGAGACCTGGGTTCAAATGCTACCTCTGATACTAACCAGTTTTGTGACCTTGGACAAGTTACACAGTACTCAAGGACTTTGCATTTGTTCTTGGGGAAAGGGGAAGACAAAGAAGTTTTGTGTAAGATAGCTGTGAACAAGTGTTGCAGTTGGGGGAAGGGACCATGGAAGAGTGGAAGAAGACAGGCATTGGAATAGGGACCCAGGCTGGAGATTTGATCATAAGGAATAAAGGAAGGATCAAGTCCTGGAACCTGCAGGTAACAAGGTTTCAAAGCAGGACCAGAGGGAAAACACATATATTGTTTAACACTCAAACCCCTGTCTGACAGATGATATTTTCTCTAATAAGGAAGATAATACTTTCTCCTATGGAAGATAATCGATCCAAGAGCCTGGATTCAAAAAGGTTCAGTTTACAGAAGAGAATGAGGGAGAACTAGATACACAGGATCCTGGGACCCTAGATTTAGAGCTGGATGGGATATTAAAGATTATCTGGAGCAAGTCAGAAAACAGAGGCCCAGAAAGTCTGAGTGAGTTGCTAATGGCTTCCTACTGACCTTGGGATAAAATCCAACCTCCTTTGTTTAGCTCTTAAAGCTCCCTGCAATGTGGCCCCAACCTGTCTTAACAAATCTATTACTTCTTGTCTTGTATGTGATAATCCACTCTAACTGGCCCTCTTGCTGATCTTCAGATACTGTTTACCGTCTCCTATCATCATGTCTTTGCATCAGCTGTCTTGGATAACTAGAGTGTACTCCCACTTCAGAGCCACATTTTAGCATCCCTTCGATCCTTCAAATCTCTGCTCAAGGGCAGAGTGATGTGAAAACTCCCAGATCCCCCCAATTTCTAGCATTCAATTAAAAATTGTGCCTTGTATTAATTCATTATTTTTAATGTTCTCTTATCTGATAGCATGTAAGCTTGATTAGGGCACCGAATGGTTCATTTCTGTCTCTGTATCCTTGGCACAGTGCCTGGACCACAGCAAGTGTTTAATAAATGCTCACTAATTGAATAACCAGTGCATTTCTTCAGTCACATTTTCCAGGCAAGAGCATATCACTACTTATTAGAAGTGGACACATACAACAAATCAGGGAGCAAATGATGAACAGGATTTGAACCAAAGTCTCCTGATTGTGGACTCAGGAATTTTCCCTGTTTATCTATCCTATTGTCTTCCACCCCCTACCCCACACAGGTTGAGAAGCTGCAAAGAGAGAATCAAACGGGCCTTCATCGTGAATGTATGACGATTGCTTCCTTTCTAACACTATGATGTAGGGAATACAAATATGATTATCTCCACTTCATGAATGAAGACACCGAAGCTCAGAGGGGTTTGATCATTTACCCAGGGTTAAGCAGATGCATGAAATGTCAGGGTCCACACTTGAACCTAGAGCTCACGACTCTCTTAAATCTAAGTCACCTTTTTCTTGTATGCTGTGTTTCTCATCATAGGATGCTTCTTCAGTTATATAAATGCTAAAATGCTTTAAAAGAACTGTGACTTTCGCAGTGTAGACATTGCTTCCATTAATGAAAATTCTGAAATTACCACTTAGTAGATGATTTTAGTCAATGGAGGGGGCAAACCTTCTTCTGAGGATCGCTGATGAATTGATTAGTTTGGGTGATCTTTCAGTGGCTATTGGGCCAGGCTTGGATGGCTTGGGAGGCTGGTGGGACCTACTGGGGCTGACACTCTCCTGCCAGAGCTTTTGAAGGTCCTAGGTCACCTCCACACCGGATGAACACATCAGCAGAGAAAATGCTGACGGGAATGGAGGCAAATTGGATATAAATGCCCAAACACTTTCTAATCACCTGCACTTTAACGGATGATTGGTTGTTAAACAGTCAGTTGTGTTTGAAATCCAAGGACGCTGGTGTGAAGATTAATCTTGAACCTGTTGCCAAAGGTGAGGTGGCTGGGCTGCAGTGGTCAGACAAGGTCTTAGATTGGAGCCCTGCCAGAGTCTGATAATGTGAGAAGCTCACAGAAAGGCAAGGCCCAAATAGCCATGAGATCAGAGTCTCAGAGGAGATAGAGAGACCACCCTTCAAGACTGGAAGGGACCCTTTGAGGATTACTGAGTCCAACTCAGAGCTATAAAACGCACACACACACAATGCCCATCTTGCCTTGGTTTAGAGAAGTTTCTAGGCAGAAACCATTTTCCTTCTATAGCACCCCAATGCATTTAGGGTAGCTCCAATGGTTAAGAAGTTTTTGTTTTCTTTTTAACATAAAGTCCCAATCTACCTCTCTCAACTTTCATCCATCCCTCCTAGTTCTGCCCTCTACTAACCAACAAAACAAGTCAAATACTTTTTTGCCATCTTAATGCTATGCCCCCTTATCTCCGTCCTTGGACCCAAACCTGGTAATTCTAAATTAGTCCTTGGAGTCCTGGGTTCCTGATTGGTGAGAATTCTCCTGTAGATGGAAAAGACCCAGATATCCTCTGGACATTTTAACGCCATCCCATTTAATACCTTTCCTTTCTCTCCCCTTATTTGCTTTCTAACTCTAGTTCTGGAAACAGAAATCAACAGTCCCCTTCTTGGAAGGGTCATTATAATGGACTTTGCCTTCTTCTGTATGATTTTGGATTTCCCAATGGCCTTCCTAACCTGTAGCTCCTAGAAGTGACACATTGCTTCATATATGGTCTGATCAGGGCAGAAGGCAGAGGGCCTATCACCTCTTCATTACTGGAAACTGCCTCTCAATGGATCCTAAGGCCATATTAGCTTATCGTCGGCCATACTACAGGTTGAGACATACTACTGACTCATTATTAGAGACGACACTGGGTCAGTGTTCAATGGGGCTCATCAGGTTAGACCAAGGTATCTATACCTCAGCATTTTGACCTCTATAAATATTTAATATTTGCCATGTTTAAGCCAGCCTACATTCCTTAATGGGCTATGCATTCAGTGCCAAAGCAAGCTTGGTATTCATATCCCTTGATCCTTGGATTATGGATTTTTAGGATTATTCAGTTCCAACCCTTACTTGAACAAGAATCCTCACTATCCCAAGTTGCCATCCAGCCACTGCTTGAAGAGCACTAGTGAGGGGAGACCCATCACATTCCAAAGCAGTCCATTTTATAGTTGGATAGATTTCAGCTTTCCCCACAATCCTTTGGGATCGGAAAATCCTTGCCGCAAAATTTTTCACTAACAAACCCCATAGACAGTCCCTAAATATTAAAGCTGTCTAGCTAGATTTGATATTTGTAGTCCTGCAAGTAAAAGCCATACTAAGTTTGTAATGGTAGGCATGTATTTTATAGAGAAAGCGAATGAGGTTTTTGTTATTGTAGTTCTCAAAGCTGGAACAATTTGTAATAAAATTGAGAGCAATCACTAATTCTCATTTTGCTATGCTGTGTGGTTAATGATCTTTTTAAAGGCCATATTAATGTTTCTCATTAACAGCATCATGTAATAATTCTGTGGGAAAAAGTAAAGCAATATCACAAAAGATCAAATCCTCATTCAAAATTAATTCCGTGTTGTATAAATCATGTTCCTACCAGGACTTTTATTAAAGTATCTTTGACCTTTAAGTGCCCAAAATGAAGTACAGCTCAGCTAATCAGAGAGTGGAATCTTAGTGCAATTGACCTATTTATTTTTTTTAATCTACTTAAGTGCTGAACTAATAATAATAAGCCTAATTAATGACAATAACCCTCCCCCCTCCCCAACACTCTTTGCCACAGTCTTTCTGGTGCTGGCAGGGGGATGACTTTCTTTAGAGGAAAATGGAAATTATTTTTCTCCAGCCAAGAGCCTGAAAATAATAAGTTCTTTTGACCTGAATCAGTGCATTTGATGAGCATGTGAAAAATTGCAGTTGCCCTTGGGGATCCCTGGCAAAGGAACTTGGACACTGTAGAGGGAGGCGATGGTCCTCTGACTTTGAAACAGATCGAAGAGTTAGAAAAAGGTCTGTGGCCAACCTTGAATAGTATGCAAGTTATTCAGCATGGCTACATATATGGACAATAATCTGGGATGCTAACCAGTAACAGATCAGTTCGAGGGTACCACGTGTGCTTTGTTAGATATTCATCAATTCCTTTCATTTGGCAATTCCTGTTGCCTCAGATTCCTCATAGAACTTTGCCTGTTTGCTTGGCACTGATCCATTAGAATGGGAGCTTCTTGAGGGCATGGGGCCATGTTTAACTTTCTTCATATCCCCAGTGCTCAGTACATAGTAAGTGCTGAAAAAATGCCTGCTTTTCAATGAATGGTTGAGGGATCTCAGGCTTTCTTGTGTACATGACTCTGCTGCCTTTAGATCGCAAGATCCTTAAGGACAGGTCATTTGTCACATAACCTCAGCATCGAATGCAGAGTTATTAGCATCAACTAAGAGATAAAATGTCTCTAGTTATCATGAGCTATATGCAAATAGTAACTCAGGTTATGGATCAGGCACTCAAAATCATGAGGCCTTTCAGAGTTGGAGGGGGACATCATTTGCCATCTATTCCAATTTATATCTGATCATCAAGAATTTGCTTGAAGACCTCCACTGAGGGAGAAGCCACTCTATCCCAAGAGAGCTCATCCTACCTTTGGATAGCTGTAATTATCAGGAAATTTTTCTCTTACATCAAGGCTAATTTGGTTCTTTTGCAGCTTAAAGCCAATAGTTCAAATTTTGTTCTTTGGCCAAAAAAAAAGAAGATACTTAATTCTTACCAATGCCTGTCCTATCCTGCCTCCTTCTTTCCATCTCCCAGGGGGCATAGCAGATGGTACACTGGACCTGAAAACCTGAATTCAAGTTTGGCTTCAGACATTTATTAATTGTGGGCCACTGAGAAATTCCCCAAGTCTCTGTCTTGACTTAGTTTTCCCATCTGTAAACTGGGATAAGGATAGCACCGACTTTCCGGAGTTATTGTGAGTATAAAAAAAGATAATATTTGTTAAGTCGTTTTGTGAACCTTAATGCATAATATGAATGCTAGGTATTATTTCCCATTTCCAAGGTTGACATCTCCAGTTATTTCAAATGATCTTCTTTTGGCAGAGGCATTTGCTGTGCTTATATCCCCTCTTTAGGAACTCTGAAGGTTGTATGATTGATTGAGTCTGTGCTTGATTTATTTTTTTTAAGTCACATTTCTTCTTGTTCCTTTCAGTCATGTTCTAGCCTGTGAAGTTCTCTGAAAAACTTCTGATTTTGTCTCCTCCTCGACCCCCAGTGTGTTAGCTGTGCCTTCCAGCTTGTGTCATCCACAAAGGATGCTTCTTATGCCTTTGTCTAAGGCAGTGCTATCGATGCAGAATAGTATAGGGCCAAGTATAGATCCCTGAAGCCCTCCATCTGTGGGCATTGAGATCCCTTGAGTTGACAGCAAATTGTCAGTCACTACTCTTTGGGTGCAGTCATTCAACCAGTTCAGAACCCTTAGGACTATATTGTCATCGCCAACTTTTCCACAGAAAAAAGTCCCAAGGGACCAGTCCACATGTGCTTGCTCCTTTGCCTTCTACGACCCACAGAAGGAACACGCTGTCCCTTAATTGTCTTGTCTAGGGGAATGTAGTCTAGACTTTACCCCCAAATGGCACCACCCCTTGACCACTAGCTAGGGAGTGAGTTGAAGCTCAGGAAAGCAGAAGCTCTCAACCAATCAGCACCCCACCATTCATATGCGGGGAACCCTTGGTTACAGCAAATGGAGACATTTTGAATGCTGTAAATGAGTTCGTTTGCCTTGGTAGTATATTGTCCAGGGATGGCCACCTAGAAGGTGAGGGTGACGTGGGCATTGCCAGAGCTAGCTCAGTGTTTTGGAGGCTCTGGAGGAAAGTGTGGGCGAGAAGAGGTATTGGGCTGCCTGTGAGCCTACAGGGAAGCAGAGCTGTGGTACAGACCTCATTACTGTATGTCTGTGAAACCCAGATGATGTGCCAGCAACAGAAGCCCTCACGTTTGATTTGTCTTAGGAGGATTCTGAAGATGATCCGGCAGAGAAGGGCCAGGGCCCTGAGGTCCTTTGTCTAACGGAGTGGCCAAACATTCTGACTCTTACTGGAGACAGTACAGCTAGGACTTACTAGTCGTGCTTGAATGCCAAAGCCACGTTGGCTTAAAGGTCAATTTTGTAGAGAGATCCGACAAGGTAGGTGCTCACCCAGAGGTCAGAAGAAGCGATATCAGGACCCTCTCAAGGTCTCCTTGAAGAACTCTGGCCATTTCATTGATTAGCCTGTTCACAATTTATTTACTTATTTAGAGTGAACAAATATTTCTTTTCTCTCCTTTGTGTCTCTTTCTCTCCCTGGAGGAGGGAACTTTGTGGCAAATATGAATAATTCAGCAGAACAAATCCCAACATTGGACTCGTACAAAATGTGTCTCATTCGGCACACTGAGTTTATCACTTACTTCTCTGGCAGGAGATGAGTAACATGTCTTGGAATTGGTCCCTTGGAATCATGGTTGGCCATTGAGTTTGAAAGTCTTTCAAAGTTATTCAGTTGTTCAGTATCATTGCTATAACCTAAATTGTTCTCTTGGTTCTGCTCACTTCTCTCTCTATCATAGCACTATCCAGTGTTCCCTGAAACTGCCCCCTTCTTCCTTTCACACAATAGAATCATTTTTCAAATAATCCTTATCTTCTTACTTAGAGTCAACATTAAGTTTTGGTTCCAAGGCAGAAGAGTAGTAGTAAGACCTAGGCATTATGGGTAAATGACTTGTCTAGGGTCACACAGCTATGAAGTGTGGGAAGTCAGCTTTGAACCCAAGACCTCTAGTCTCTAGGCTTGGCTTTTTACCCACAGAGTCACTTAACTGTTCTGATATAATATTTGTTTTTTAAAAATTTAAACCCTCACCTTCCGTATTGGTTCCAAGGCAGAAGAGCAGTAAGGGCTTGGCATTGAGGGTTAAGTGACTTGCCCAGGGTCACATAGCTGGGAAGTGTTTGAGGCCAGATTTAAACTCAAGACCTCCCATCTCTAGGCCTGACTCTCAATCCATTGAGCTACCCAGCTAAACCCCAATAATATTCTTTTATTACATTCATAAACTATAATTTCTTTAGTTCTTCCTCAATTGAGCATCCTCCTCCTACTTTCCAGTTCTTTGCCACAATAAAACGAATTGCTATATACAGAATTACACAAACACATACACACACAAACATACACATGCACACATATACAACTTTTCTTCTTTTCATTAATGTCTTTCGGGTATAGGTCTACCAGTGATATCACTGGGCCAAAAGGAAAGCAAAGGTCTAGTTTCTTTTTGGACATGGCTATACAGAATGGCTGGACCAATTCAAACATGATTTATTTCAATGTGGGAAGGTGCCTATGTTTGAGTTCCAAGAACACTTTTTTTGGATTTGTTTTAACTTTTAACTCTTACCTTCTGCTTTAGAACCAACACTAGGATTAGAGGAATACTATGGGCTGGGCAATGAGGATTAAGTGACTTGCCCAGGGTCACACAGTTGGGAAGTGTCTGAGTTCATATTTGAACCCAGGATCTCCCATCTCTAGGCCTGGCTTTCAATCTACTGAGCAATGTATCTGACCCCCATTTTTTTTTAAGCAAAAAAATAAATAACTTTAGAAGGATTTGAAGTGGAGAGAATACTTTCCACTGGGAGGATTAGGGAAAGATCTGGCTAAATTAAAAAAAAGAGAGAGAATTTGTAAAGGTCCCAATTTCACCTTTGCCACCTGCCACTGGGTAACTTTGGACAAGTCATTTAATCTTTTTGGATCTCAGTATCCTCATTTGTAAAGTGGGGATGATCAAGCAGCCATCTCCCTAGATTTTGGGGAAGGTCAACAGAGATAATGCTTAGTAAACCTTAGTCAATCAAGGAACAATGTACTTAGTTCCAGCAAATGTAAATTAAGCACTGCTTAAAAATATTGTTTAGAGGGGGTGTCCCTCGATTGGGGAATGGCTGAACAAATTGTGGCATCTGCTGCTCATGTAATACTATTGTGCTAAAATAAATAACGAACTGGAAGAATTCCATGTGAACGGAACGACCTCCAGAAACTGATGCAGAGTGAAAGGAGAAGAACCAGGAGAACCTTGTACACAGAGACAGATACACTGTGGCACAATCAAATGTAACTGACTTCTCTACTAGCAGCAATGCGATGACCCAGGACAATTCTGAGGGACTTATGAGAAAAAATGTATCCACATTCAGAGGAAGAATTATGGGAGGGGCAACACAGAAGAAAAACAGTGGCTTGATCACATGGGTTGATGGGGATATGATTGGGGATGTAGACTCTAAGAGATCATCCTGGTGCAATTATCAATAATAAGGAAATAGATCTTGATCAATGACACATGTAAAACCCAGGAGAATTGCTCGTTGGCTTTGGGAGGGTGGCAGGAGGGGAGGGAAAGAGCATGAATCTTGTAACCATGGGGAAATACTCTAAATTAATTAATTAAGTTCTATTAAAAAAACATGGTATAGCTTTTAAAATGTTTTCTTTCATACTCTGTCCTTCTGCCTCTTGCAGTCCCTAAACATTTGGTTTTCTTTCAAGAGGGAACAACATCAATAACAAATTCTGCAAGAAGTATGAATAAATCGTTCTGTAGCCAATCTATAATGAATCCTTTTCAATGGATTGATAATGTTCTAATTCAAATGATCTTGAGAGACTAATTTTTGGGTGAGAATGTCTATTGATTATATCAGGCTTATTGGTAAGGCCAGCATCATAACCTATATAGTGATAAAGGCCTCTATGATTCTCTTGATACCAGGAACTACTTGAGCTGGATCTGGCTGACTAATGTAACAGTTAAAATTTAGGGGAAACTGAGGCAGGTAGAAATTAGTTTCTCTCTGCCAGGAGTATTATATTTTTAGAGGTTTATTAAAGGTTAAGGATTAAAGAAATTACAGAATAAGAAAACATGTGTCTAGGCCCAAAGAGGCCTAGACACAACCTCACCTACATTATGAAAAGAGACTCATCTGCTTGGAAGTGGCAATAGGAAAGAGAAGAGATCCCACCTATGGTGAAGACCCTTTAAATCATAATTTGCTCTTGGCCCAGGTGAGAATTCAGTGAGATTACAAAGCATTCTGGGGAAGTGGAGCAAGGACTTCTGGGGATTGAAGTCCTGGATTCAAGTCTCCATTTTTACATTAATAAATAGATTTTTTAGGAATTTGTTATATCCAGGCCCTCCTGTGGTCATCCCAAGACATCTTTAATTGGTCACAGCTCATTCAGAGGTGGTCCATCAGCCTATCCACCCCTTCCCACACCCACACCCACAGGTGGACAAATTACTCTTGTCTCCTTTATTTATTAACCAAATTCTGTCCAAAAGGAAGATATTCCTTGGGATTCCCAAGATCAAAGAAAATGCAAAAAGAAACAGACTAGATTGTATCTCTGACCCAGATCCCAGGCACAGGAAAACACAGCAATTCTGCCTAAAATAGAGGAATTAATACAGTATATGAAAAAAATAAATCCTCACAACCATTCTCCACATTCTTCTTCGAGACTGTTGCAAGAGGGAAGAGCACAGAGGCAGGGATTGCGAGATGTGGAATTCCCGAAGGTTGGCTTGGCAAGCAAGGAGATATAATGGGAAAAGCCACAGGGATTTGGCGTCCTGTCTGGCTCAGTCTCACTGTGGCCTGCATTTTCATGACAGCCTCCAGTCCCATTTAGGTTTGCTCCAGGATGATCCTCTTTCCCCAGCCTCCATGTAAGCCACTCAGTTGTCCTTCCTTTCCTATTTTGCCCTAAAGTATATCCAAGACCCCAAGTTTTTCCCAGAGACTTTGTTCCCAGAGTTTCAGAGGTTGGCTCTGTATGTGTGTGTGTGTGTGTGTGTGGTGGTCATAAGAGTGTTGTCTCCCATGTTCTGATTAAGGACATTTTCTCTTGTAACACCTTTGGTGGTTCTGTGTTTTTTCAGGCTGACGGGTTCGAAGGCCATTTCTCATTCCTGCTGTGGTCCTGCTTTTATTTCATATCTCTGGATGAGCTCCATGGCTCTCTTTGTGTATTCCATGTGCCTCCTCTAACTGTACCAGCTAAGGTTCAGGGAAAGCCTTATTTATTTATTCATTCATTCATTCATTTATTCATTCATTCATTCATTCATTCATTTGTTTGTTTATTTCTTTATTAAAATTTTATTTAATTGATTAATTGAGAGCATTTTTCCATGGTTACAAGATTCATGTTCTTGCCCTCCCCTCCTCCCACCCCCTGCCATAGCCGATTCCACTGGGTTTTACATGTGTCTTTGGTCAGGGGAAGTCTTGGCAGGGACAGCTGATGAAAATAGGCTGACCCACCATGAACGTCTGTCCAGTCTTGGATAATCGTCACCTTCCAATTTCAGGGGAACAAAGGACTGGCATGGCTGAACAGGCTATTACTTTGAGGGAGAAGCCTGCCAAAACAGCAAGTGGGTAGAGCTGATGGGCCACCCTGCATGCATAATCTCACCCTTCACGTGGTTTCCCTCTGGTGGTAAACTCTTGTTTAGGTGATTGTGGCAGACCTTTCCTACTCTAGGTCTAATAGTAACAGCCATAAAAGCTGGCATTTTCTGATGCCACCTAAGTGCCTGGCACTGCTATGCACTTTATGATTAGGCAGGATTTGAATCTAGGTTTCCTGACTCCAAATCTGGTTCTATACTCATTATGCCCAAAAGCTGGAAGGGATGTTGGAACATGAAATGCCAGAGTTGGGAGGAGCCCTAGAAATGCTCTTGTCCAATTCTTTCATGTTTAAGATGAGGAAACCGAAACCCACTACAGTATAGGGACTTGCCCAAAGTCATATAGATATACAGAGTATGTAGTGACACGTAGTATGTTAGAAGTAGAATTTGAACCCAGGTCTCATGATTCCTATTTTGAATGTTTGTTGCATGAATGAAAAATAAAAAGAAAATACAGGAACACCAATGAAGCCATTTTAAAAGACACAGAAGAGGACAAAATAACTTTGGAAAGACATTCAGATGAGCAAGGCAGCATTGGAATAACCATGTTAAAGGTGAGCAGATCATTAAAAAATTAGCTAGCAACTTCACATGCAATTATACCATTCGGTTCTTCTTTGTATAGAAAAACAATGTTTGTACTTAAAACGTTAAATTTATGTTTAAAATGTTAAAATTTTAAATGTTAAAAGTTTAAAATGTTAACAAAAATGTTAACAAAAATGTTAAAATCATAATAAAATCACGAATGATCCAAAACAAATGTGTTTTCCAAAGCAGAACTTCTGAGCCCTTTGGCCTCAGGTCGCCACTTTGGCCATCTGGTGAAGCCTGCGGACCCTTTCTCAGGAAGCCATTTGCCAATTGTGGAAGGAAAGGCTTCATTTTAGTTTGAGGTTAGTGAACATAAAGATGGCTTCTCTCTGTTCAAGGTCAGAGACGGCTCTGAAATCTCTTCACAGACAGGCCCACGGGAGCCCAAGGTTAAGTAAGATGCTTGCTCGAGAGGCACCTTTCCTCCTCGCTCCGAGAGGGCTATGGTTGGCCATCCAGGCATCCATCGTGTTCAGTTGATAGCAGCTTTTCTGTGCTAGTGGGTTCTTCGCTGGGCTCATGCTGGCCATAGCTCATCCAGTTACATGATGCTTATGAGTCACAAGAGCCTTTTTTGGCAGCCGAAAGCACCAGCATTTAGTTCAAAACTAATAGGAATTGAAAGCTTTAAGGGTGCCTGAAGCACAGTGACACTCAGGGATGGCAGGCGTGCATGGAGGTAGAGATAAGCCTCTTCCTCTCACCCCTCAGGACAGCAGCATCCTTTTCAGCCTGAGAGACTGGGTCCACTCCATGAGGCTCTTGCATGGGGAATGCCATGGGCTGGCCCACAGCTGGAGCAATCAGTGGCCAGGCTGTCACATTTCTCTTTCCATTTCAAGAGCAATTCTCTCATCACTTGCCATTCCTTTCTTGTAACTATTTGGTGGCTGATGCAAAACAAGATCTCCATCTTTAATCTACTCTCTGACAGCTAGCTAGCTTGGCAATATTCTTGTCGAGTGAAATAGTCTTATAGCCACTCAGGAAATTCAAGACTCTCTGATAGTTAGCTGGCCAGAAGTCTTGAAGCAGAACTTGGGAAGGGATTTTAAAAAAAAAATATTTATTTATTTAAAAGTATTTTTCCATGGTTACATGATTTATATCCTCTCCCTCCCTTCCCCCTTCCAGAGCCAACAAGCAATCCCATACATGTTTCCATATTATTCATTTTTGTAATAATCTTTTAAACCCAAACACCAAATCTTATACCCATTTGAATAACTGATAAATCATGTTTTTCTTCTGTTTCCGCTCCCACAGTTCTTCCTCTGAATGTGTTCTTTCTCAAGAGTCCCTCAGAAATGTCCTGGATCACTGCATTGCTGCTAGTAGAGAAGTCAGTTACATTTGATTGTGCCACAATGTATCAATCTCTCTATAATGTTCTCCTGGTTCTGCTCCTTTTGCTCTGCCTCAGTTCATGTAGAACTTTCCAGTTCTATTTTTTTAATTTTATAATATTTTATTTGATCATTTCCATGCATTATTCATTAAAGACAAATATCATTTTCTTTTCCTTCACCCCACCCCCCTGTAGCTGACGTATGATTCCACTGGGTATGACATGTGTTCTTGATTCGAACCCATTGCCATGTTGTTAATATTTGCATTAGAGTGTTTGTTTAGAGTCTCTCCTCTGTCATGTCCCCTCAACCGCTGTAGTCAGGCAGTTGGTTTTCCTCGGTGTTTCTACACCCACAGTTTGTCCTCTGCTTATGAATAGTGTTTTTTCTCCTAGATCCCTGCAGATTGTTCAGGGACATTACACCGCCACTAATGGAGAAGTCCATTACGTTCGATTATACCACAGTGTATTAGTCTCTATGTACAATGTTCTCCTGGTTCTGCTCCTCTTGCTCTGCATCACTTCCTGGAGTTTGTTCCATTCTCCATGGAATTCCTCCACTTTATTATTCATTTTTGCACAATAGTATTCCATCAGCAACATATACCACAATTTGCTCAGCCATTCTCCAATTGATGGACATCCCCTCATTTTCCATTTTTTGGCCACCACAAAGAGAGCAGCTATGAATATTCTTGTACAAGTATTTTTCCTTATTATCTCTTTGGGGTACAGACCCAGCAGTGCTATGGCTGGATCAAAGGGTAGACATTCTTTTGTCGTCCTTTGGGCATAGTTTCAAATTGCCCTCTAGAATGGTTGGATCAATTCACAACTCCACCAGCAATGAATTAATGTCCCAACTGTGCCACATCCCCTCCAGCATTCATTACT